>NW_020664440.1:26310249-26393677 GCF_002925995.2 Terrapene triunguis
ACTTGCAATGCCAGATTCCTACCAGTCAGTTGGGAATCAATTTGGAGTTGGGAGACCAACCAGAAGGGCCACTGTCATGCATGTGTGCAGGGTCATTAATCGCTTCCTGCTACACCGCACTTTGATTCCAGGCACGGTGCAGGACATAGTGGACAGATTTGCAGCAATGAGGTTCCCGATTGCAGTGGAGCACTAGATCCACCACACACATCCCTGTTTTGGCCCCAGACCACGTTACCACTGAGTGCCTCAACAGACAGAGCTACTTTTCTATGGTTATGCAAGCATTGTGGAGCACCAGAGGACACTTCACAGATATCAGTGTGGGCTGTTCAGGGAAGTGCATGATGGTCACATCTTTAGGAATACAGGACTGATCAGAATGCTACAAGCTGGGACTTTCTTTCCCGACAAGCAGATTACCATTGGGCATGTTGAAATACCTATCGTGATCCTGGAGGACCCAGCCTACCCCTTGCTCAGGAAGCCATACACCTACCACCTTGATGGCCCCAAGGAATGATTCAACTGTCTGCTCAGCAGCTGCAGAATGGTAGTTGAATGTGCTTTCGGTCATTTGAGTAAACAATGCAAGTGGCCTTTCAAAAAGATTGGATCTCAATGAGAAAAATATCCCCATAGTTGCAGCCGTCTGCTGTGTCCTGCATAACGTAAGTAAAACAAAGTGGGAAGAGTTTCCACTGGGGTGGATGGCAGAGATGGAGCAGCTGTCTGCTGAATTTGAACAGCTAGATACAAGGGCTATTAGAAGAACTCAATGTGGAGCTATTCAGCTGACGGAGACTTTGAAAGATCATTTTAATATTGAGCCAGAGTCGCATGTGTTGTTGGAGTGTGCTTTACCTGACCCAGCTCTGTTGTGGCTGGGTGGGAACTATGAAGCAATGGCTGTACAAGTAGGAATTAGGGCTGTTGAGAGATTAACAAAATTAAATCACAATTAATCGTAGTTTTAATCGCACTGTTAAACAATTAAAATACCATTTAAATAGTTTTGGAGTGTTCTAGGTTTTCAAATATAGGATCAGGGATGGGGGCTCTGGGATTCAGCCCACTTGGGGTGCAGGACTCAGGGCTTCAGCTCTACTTGGGAATTTGGGTTCGCACAGGGGGCAGTGGGCTGCAGAGGTAGGTGAGCCCAGGGCTGTCAAATCTGTCAGGTCCACCAAAGTCCGCAGCATCTGCATTTGCTGCTTGAGAAGCCCCATTACATCCTGGGGGACTCTCTCCTCTACTTATTCATCCTCCAGGCTGGGTGCTCATTGTCCAATGGAGCACTGGCATGCAGGATCACGTCATCCCAAGCCCTATTCTTTCTCCTCCTCATCTGGCTCAAGTGTTCTGTGTGGTGGGGGGGCGGGGGGACCCTGAAGCCACAGTGACAGCAGCTGATGATAAAACAGAGGTACCATTGTCCGCATAAGCGCTACAGAAAGTGAAACTTAAGATGCTGACCTCACTCCCCTTAGTTCCCTAAAGTTTTAAGCTCTACATTCTTACTTCAGCTTGGGATAGCTTGTGCATGGTGCCAATCACTGCACTGGCCATGGTGAGTATGGCCTCCGAGGGGGTGGGGAAAATGAGGGAGGAATTGCTTGATTGCATGTGTAAGCAAGATCTGAATGAGCTCTTCCCTGACATCTAGTGATGAGCTGGGGGGAAGACTTCAGGAACCAACTGTTTGCACAAACACCCATACGCTGCCTAGGTGCACAGCAGATGGAGCTGCTTTGCCAAAGTGATCACATGTCTGGTGTTGGTTATAAATCACTAATATTGAGTGCAGGGGTAATGAAATGTAATCCTTATTGTATGAGCGAAGGGCAGCAGAACTGTACTTAGTCTGCCCTGATTGAGAGTGTATAATGCTGAACCAGCAAAGATTAAACAACCAGCAAGCTAGGTGACCTGCAAGCAACCCTTTAAGGATATATCAAAAGGGTATTGCAATGGTAAACAGGGCCATTCCTTGTAGATAGTTATCAAAGCCATGTTAAGTAGACTACGATCTTTAATCTGTTTCTCTGTATCATTAGAGAATATAACTGCTAAATATGTCTATGCTTATTCTATTGGAAATCTAACAATGATCTAATTAGCTTGTAGATCACAAATCCTGTTCTTGTCTTATAATGCTTCATTACTGTATTCTATTGACTTGGAGATCAAAGAAGAACACAGTAGAACCTCAGTTATGAACACCTCAGGGAAGAAGATTGTTTGTAACTCTGAACAAAACATTATTGTTCTTTCAAAAGTTCACAACTGAACATTGACTTAAGACAGCTTTGAAACTTTACTAGGCAGAAGGAAAATGCTGCTTTAACCATCTTAATTTAAAAGAAACAAGCACAAACCCTTTCCTTATCTCGTCAAGTTTTTTTTTAAACTTTTTTTTTTTTTTAATAAAAAGTGGTTTACATTGAACACAGTACTGTACTTGCTTTTTTGTTTGGTCTCTGCAGCCACCTGATTGCATACTTCCGGTTCCAAATGAGGTATGTGGTTGACCAGTCAGTTTATAACTCTGGTGTTACTGAGTTTCTACTGTATTAGCATTTAGATGGGATTTGTGGTGTAATAATGTTGTCCTAATCTCTTCTCAAAACTTGTAATTCCATATAGTAAACCACCTGTGAACTGTTTTGATAATTTGAATGGCTAATTGCCTTATGTGAATGAATGCAACTAGTTTACCTGTGAATCCATGGGAAATAGAAGATTAGCTTCAAAGCAACAATCTGCACTGAATATTCTTCCATGGGCAAGGTCCTGCTGTGTCAAGAGACTTATCAGGTTGCTAGAGAACTATAAAGGAAAGCCCCAGGCCTGATCCTGACATCTCAGGTCTACTTAAACTTTAACAGGGAAGGTCTAAACTGTAAAGCTGAGGTCTCCAGGTTCACTCTGGATCACCCTGGAATTCTCATGGAAGAACTAAAACAGACTCTACACCTGAACTACTTATTGGACTATAACCTTTTAAATTGATTCCAGAAAGACTTTCACAAATCAGCTTCCTCATCTCAGGTATGAAACTGACCTAATGGTGTTGGCATCCTTTCATCTGCAAGAGATGGTAGGAATTGCAGCCTATGATGTAGATGGTTTGCAATGTCTCATGTGACTGACTAGTCCAATCTGAGATTTGCATGATCTTTGGTAGTTATTGCAAATGTATGTATCTTGGTTTGGGAGCTGTGTGCTTTCTATGAGCTCTTTTCAAGCAGTAGGAGGCAGCTTCTGTCATGGACTTTAATACCCTGATGGAGTTGATGTCGCCACTTGTTACGATCACTTGCCAAGATCTAAGGACTGTACACCTTTTATGTATATTGATCTCCCAACCTTTTGCAACAATTTTCCTTTTATTATTAAAACCTTCACTTTTATTTACTAAAGGATTGGCAGCAGCATGATTATTGGCTAAGAGCTGAAACTCCTATTGACCCAGGGATCAGTGTCCAGTCACATATGGTGAATCAGGTTTTCAGTAACCCCTCACTATATTAGATTTGGCTGTCTGGAAGGAAGTCAAGGGCTGGAATACTTAAAGGGGACTGTATTTGGCTTCTTGGTGACCACTGTGATGCAGAAGAGGTTTTGTTACTGGCTTGGTGAATCTAATTATAGATTAAACCACCAGTTTTGTGGATCGTCTGCCCTGAGTTTAGCATTCCTCAGTGTGGCCCATCCAGTCACAGGGGGGTCACTCTAAAATGAACCTTGCTAAGCAAGGAGTAGGGATGCCAAATTCCAGTGGAGATGAGTGGATGGGAACAGGTATTTCCTGCGGTAGCATGGACTCTGCCTAAAGAGTCCTAGATGCCCTTTGACTTTCCCCTCTCCAGTATTTAAAGACAGAGCTTATTAGACTCAATTAAGAGTCATTGTTTCTGTTCAGTGATTACTAGAGCTGACATCACTGAGAAGCAGGTCTAAGGGCTATGCCTTAGACCTGGTCTAGGAACAGTGGTAAAGTGAAAGAATGCAGAAGTTGTACTGGCAGTGAGGTTCCCTGCTACCCAGTGAAGTTACTAAGAGCTGAAATCTAGAGACTTCTGAATTTCTAAGTGGTGAAACCTCAGAACATGGGATTGCAGATGAGGCAGTGAGCATCCAACAGTGGCAGCAACTGACCACCAGCAGCAGAGAAAAGCAGCCAGTTGCAGAGGCATTGCTTGACACACACCTCTCTCTGGTGTAGGAGGTGAATGTGACACTGCACCCCATATTCTTCATAGTGGTATGGTTATGGCTTGTCAGGTGTCTATGGAAAAGTTATGATTTGCTGAATATAGTTATCCTATTTGTACACATTTTTGTATCTGAAGTTATGAATATTGACTATGTATCTGTAGTCCAAATGTGCTTACTCTAGAAAACACCTACAGCTAGCCTTTCAGGTATAACAATGAAGCTAAACAATGCTGATGGCCCATCAGCAAAGACAATGGCCTGTGCAAGAGCTTAGCTTTCCTGTACATGTTTCAGGCAGCCTGTAAGTAACAGCTGCTATGACTCAGCAAGACCATGGGACTAGACCACAGGATACTGAACTCCATTTTGGTACCTGTATTTTTTGATAAACTGGGCTGGGAATGGAGTTTGGAGGAAAGGGTTCCTGCCATATGATACAGCTGTATAACGTGGGGTGTGACATTATCTCAGGCCTCATTCCCCACACAAGAGAACTCCCGGAAACACCTGAGGAACAAAGACTAAACTGGGGGAAGGGCTAGTCCCAGGCTAAAGGGATTTCTAGCCTGTATATGGAAACTTAGTGGACTGCTTGTCTAATCAGTGAGGGTGAAAAACTGTTAATTCATATCCAATCTATCTAGTAGATTAAGCTTATTTGCATTTAGTTTATTTGTTAGGTAATCTGCTTTGATCTGTTTGCTATTACTTACACAATCACTTTATCTTTAGTTAATAAACCTTGTTTTTTGCTTTATTTAAACCAGCGTGCCTTTGAGTGAAGTGTCTGGGGAAAAATCTCAGCTTGGTTAACACTGGCTTGTTGTATATCCTTCCCACATTGAGGGGAAGGCGAACCTAATTAATGAGCTTCCCTTGTACAGATCCCTGTGCAGTGTAAGATGGTAAAATTCTGGGTTTATACTCCAGCAAGTGTGCAAGGCAGGGAGCTGGGAAACTGGCTGTATGTCCTGGAGTGCCTTAGATACAGCACTCAGGTAGCTCAGTTTGGGGGTGGCTTGCCACTTCTTGTTGTGTTGAGTGGGAACAGGGCCTGGAGAGGCTAAATCATCAGCAAAGCAGTGTAGGCAGGGCCAGACCAGCTGGGTGGTTACAGGGGCACAGCGATTCCCATGGCTCCCAGACTGCACCCTGGGGGAGAAAACCCATCACAGTGAACCCCTGCAAACAAACCTCTGAACTCTGGGTCTTTGCTAACCACGGACAGCCAACTGTGAGTGAAGTGCAGCAGAGAGAGGGAAGTGATGTGTTAATGGACATTCAGACTCTCTCAGTGTGAAGTGAGAAACTAAGGCAAAGGACACTGCCCAGCACACTTTGGGTTGGAGTTGCTTATAGTTGCATGCTTTTGAATGCGGTTGTGGTGTTTTCCCAAATTAATGATTGGCTTCCTTTTAGTGAAAGTTCTCTATCTCTCAAATACAAGAAGACTTAGTACTTGTGAATGGGGAAAATGGTGCCTCTTAGAGGCACCCATGAGGGGTGTTAAATTTTCCCCGATTATTAGGTGGAGGCTCAAGCCAGGTATGTTTTGTATTGTTTAGAGGAACCCCTAGATCTTGAACCCAGCCCTGGTTGCTGCCAACTCCACCTGGCAGAGAGGTTAAACATGGTTTAGTGGTATACAGCAGTGGCATTGAACACTGGTACTGCTTTCCATAGGCAGTTGTGATTTCAGCTAATCTCACTCCTGAGGGTAACAAAGGCAGAGAGAGCATAGTTGCTGGTCTCTTCCACCAACAAATGTTGATCCAATAGAAGATATTACCTCACCCACCTTGTCACTCTCTATAAAACTAGGTCACAGATACACTTGCATATTATGGCACACCTGTACTACATGTCACAGGCATATGTGATGTTGTGATTTGTTATGGCTTGTATTACATACAACTTCATAACCTACTATATGCCTCTGTCTTGGTGACCATTATAGAATGTGATTAAGTATTTTGCTAAACATGGGCCTAACTCTTAGAAAATGAAGAGTCCTTGTGAGGTCAGTATTGAATATTAACATACATATGTGCTGATTTTATTCCTGTTTAACAGTTTTGATAAATCAAATGTATCCAAAATGCCTGTATACTGAAACTATATGCAAAGTATAAAAGACAGCCAAATCCTCAAGAAGCTTTTGTTTTATGTTTCCTTAGCACACCAGGGGTCAATTCACATTTATTCTATGCATTAATGAGATTAAAAGAAGTGTAAAGATATAACTGTCACTAATATATAAATACTTTCATTTTTAATTATAACTATTTATTATCCAATATCGAGTTCTATTGCAAGTGCCTTTAAACATTAGAGACTATAATCTTGACATGAACATTACTATAACATTTTTTCAAGCTGGCAAGTGAAGCAGCATATGCTTAAGAGTTTGCAGGATGAGGTAATTTGTTTTAAAAAATCCTTTTTTAAAAATAAAGGGAAAACAAAAGTACGTTAACTGGAAAACCAAATGCACATTGCTTACAGGAGGTATGTAGTAACATTTAAGACATAGAATGTCTTTGGTAGAAGTAACACTGGTTGCAGAATCAGCTTGTAAAGTAAGGTCTTTATCCAGAAAAAAACACCACCACCAAAACTCAAATGCTTAACTTTACACAGTTACACATACACACACAAACCAAAGTTGGCCATTGGGAGAAAATTCAAGTAAGATAATATAGTTTCTGTAACCAAGTCCACTCACCACTAGGTGCCCACTCATGTCCAGTCTGGCATAGCACTTATGTCACTGCCCCGATCACTCTTCTTCTTCCAGTGACTTAGCCCACCACCAGAGTCACTCTCTTAAATCCACTCTTTCTGGAATCACAACTGTCCAAACAAAAAGTCCCAAAAGCATTCTTAAACACAAACAAAAATCCTTTGCCCCTCTCTAGGACTCTTCCTCAGCCAGTTGCCAACTCAGCCCACAACCCCCTTGTTAGGGTCAATAACCCTTAGGGTGAGCTTGTATACCCCCTTCCTTGGGGCTAGGAGCAGTTCCCTTATCTACTCTGCATTCCAACCCAGGGCCCCATTCTAAACAGATAGCTCTGTTCCTTTACCCAGGCTACAATTGTCCCTGGGCCACTTCCTACCCAGCCTCTGAAGTTTTCATCAGGATCCCTGCTTAACCAGGATCTCTCCCAGGCTTCCCTACCTCCAGAGTTTTTCCTAGACTCTTTTGTTTGGGTAAGGTCTTTTCCTGACCTCCCTGCCTAAAGAGCTTTGCTTTCTACTTGCTTCTCTCACTCTCCATCTCATTTTCTCAGCTGAGCTTTATCCTTACTTAGGCCTAGCTCTCATTCACACTACCACACCCATCTTCTACCCTTTGTGGGGAATGTGCCTGATTCCCCTCAGGTGGAATCATTCTGTAATCAGGTTGGCTTAGCCTCATGCTCTCCAGCTAGGGTGACCAGATGTCCCGATTTTATAGGGACAGTCCTGATTTTGGGGGTCTTTCTCTTATATAGGCTCCTAATACCCCCCACCCCCTGTCCCAATTTTTCACATTTGCTGTCTGGTCACCCTATGTCCAGCCCATAGGGCAAGCCACTCTGTTACAGTGCCCTTAGTGAATATTTGGGAAGTAAGATGGTCACACAAGTGGTAACATGTGAAAAAGTACTAACCTGCTGAAGAGAGAGGAAAAATAAAGGTGAAGAAAAGCAGTCATCACTCCTGGATCAATGGGAATGAAAAAGGTCATGACAAGAGCCCAAAAAATTAAATAGTATTGAAGTCCTGTGATGACAAAGAATAAACTTATGCTATAGAAGAAAGAAAATATAAATTTTAATTAAAATGTGTAAATTGCAAAATCATATAAAGATAGAAAGTGTTATAATAAAAACACCTTGAAATGTGATTGCTTAGCTGGCAGCATCAATTTTTACTATCCTATTCAAACCATAAATTAAATAACACAATGACATCCATATGCATTGTTAACCAAGATAAATGATCATGTGCTAAGGACAATAAGAGTAATAAAAATACAGGTGTTAAAATAAATACGTTAGGAGTGAAATTACATGTGGTCTGGAGTATAGGTAACAGAGCATCATTCAACAGCCGATAAGATTAATTTGTGAGATGGCAATTTATTAATTTATTAATTAAGATTAATTTATACACAGACAAGTTAAGCCAACACACACGGACAAAGGATTCTTTTAAACACCAGAAACACGTATGATAATTATGAAAATGTTTAGGACGGTGTGTTTGTAAATTATTTCACTGATTCAAGGCTCCTTTGGCCGCTCAGTACACCCTTTCCGATGAAGAAGAGATGCCTTAGCTAGGTATTGGACCACCCTGTTCCTTTCACAGCTCTGGGGAGGGGATCGTCCACAGAGAAACACCAGCCACTGACCCCCCCCCCTCCCTCCGCCCCATCTGGGCAACCACTACAGAATGCTCTCACCCCTTTTGCAGAAATTTTTATTCCTTCTGCCCCTCCCTAACCTGGGGTTTCCCCTTCTCATCGTCTAGCCTCCCGCCTTCCCCTTGCCCTCCCTGCTTCTCTTGACGGTCTCCTCCTCTGCACACAGTTTGGTGGACCCCCTGCACGAGCCAATTGTACCCCCTCCCCCCTTGACTGGCCTCCTCCTCTACCCCCACCCCCTTTAATCGCCCTCCCCCCCCATTTTATTGTATTTTATTTTTGGTCAGGGCAAGAAAGGGCAGCGCCTTCTGCAAGAGTTACTGCGCATGCTCGGTTCGCGGGTGCATGCTCAGTAGCCGCCCAGGAACACGTCCTGCCCGGAAGTAGCGAGTTGTGACACGACAGCGGTGCGCGGAGGGGCGGCCATGGTTTACATTTCGAACGGTGAGGCGCAGGGGCGGCCGGGCGGGTGAGGCGCGGGGGTGGGGGGGCGCTGGGAAGCCGGGATGGAGGGCGGGGGCTGAGGAGTCGGTGGGGCTGGGGGCTTTGTCCCTGGTGCAGGGTGGCTCATCCTGGGCCAGGGCAGGTGGCACCGCTCATGGGGGAGTGGGACCCGCCCGCAGCCCCCCTGCTCCTTCTCTCATCTCGGGGTCTGTACAGCCCAGGCTCCACTGCTCCGCTCGAGGGCGCTGGGCTGCTGCCTGGCGGGGCCTGGCTCGCACTCGCGGGGACCTGCAGGCGAAAACAAGGGTCCAGGTGTCAGGGAATCAAAGTGTTTTTGTGCCCTGCTGTGCCTCCTGTCTGAACATCTTCCTACCATTTAATGTAAAGTGATGGGCTGTGAAACGTAGCCAGACCTTAACCTTTCCTCTCTGGTTAGAGAGAAATGTACTTGTGTTGCATGTAGATGGGACACGGTCTCTTCTTTACTGTGTCATTATTAAAGTAGACACACGTAATTATCAGAGAGGTAGCCCTGTTAGTCTGAATCTGTAAAAAGCAACAGAGGGTCCTGTGGCACCTTTAAGACTAACAGAAGTATTGGGAGCATAAGCTTTCGTGGGTAAGAACCTCACTTTTTCAGATGCAGGTAATTATGAAGCAGAGGCCATAGGCAAGAACCTGCTTTATCTGACTCTCACAAACTTATCTGGCACTACTATTCTGCATTTCCTATCTTGAGGCACGTTAATTTGAGAGGCATCCTTACCTCCCAAAATCTGGAGACAATAATAAGAAACATTCATCTTGCTAAGGTCACATGGCAAAGTCACTAACAAGTATTAGAAACTTTACAACTTAGCCCTCAAACCTTCATTTCTAACTTGCAGTTAGCCTTCCTTCTATAATGGTTAATATTTAGTAAACCTCTTTGTTAGACTTTATGAGCCTGTCATAGAATAGACTTGGTATTAGCCCCTGTGTAGTACATTTGTAGCCAGTTACTATAGCTAGCTATAGTCTATAGTCTAGCTAAAGACTGTCCTGGACCAAGACGCCAGGGGTGAAATGCTGGCCCCATTGAAGTCAATAAGAGTTTTGCTATTTACTTTGATGGGTCAGATTTGCACATGATATCTAAACCCCACCAGTCTTGAGGAAGCTACAAGCTGGAACTAAATTGTGTAGCTCAGGCTTATCTCTAACTCAGACCAGGAAAATAATAGAAACTTTGGTAAATGTATTTTGATAGAAGATAGTGGTTTTCTAAGTAAAAATATTGCTACGTATGAAACATAAAAACAGAATTGTTCTTCATTGTTAATTTACCTTGTATGCAGTGCAATTTTGATGGTGGTGGTTCACTTTCTATAAGTGAATCAGCTTGTGCAGTTTTATTTCTACAAAGGTGTAATGTAATTACAGGAAAAGAAACTTGCTAGTGACAATATTTGTAAAATGTATTTTCTCCCTGACATTTGCTGAGTCATTGTTTGTGATATTTGCTGATATTTTTAAATATCACTGGTAGCTGGTGAATACTTTTTTTCATGTAACATATAATACAATGGAATTTATTCATATCGTTGAATGGCATTTTAATGTATTTACTGTATCCTATATGTTCTAGGACAAGTGTTGGATACCCAGAGTCGGGCTCCTTGGAGTTTGTCATTTATAACAGATTTCTTCTGGGGCATAGCAGATTTTGTGGTTTTATTGTAAGTATTCATGTAATGTTTAAGTATTGTCAAGTTACCAAATGTAGCAACTATTCATTTGCCATGCAGAAACAAACACAAAAAAATACATATTTTGCAGAGCAATATTATAGTCCTACTCCTTTGTTGCAAATAGTTCCCTGAGCACACGTTAAGTCTTTCTTCTGTTCCATTTCATGCAGCAGATTGGATGGCTTTAAAAAAATATTCTGTATGAATTTAAAAAGCTGTGAGAAAACTGATACTATATTGTTACCACTGGATTTTAATATATCATAGCTGCTATCAGCTAAATATTGATCATTTTAGTCATGATTACTTCTAATTCTCTAAATAGTTATTGAAGGGTATATGTTTTGGTGGAATTGTTTTGAGTACTCAGTCAAATAAGTGTATCAACAAACCTTGGGGCAGCAATGCCTAGGTCAGTAGCTTCTAGCTGGCATAAAAATAACTGCAGAGTGGTAATCACAATTTACTTCATGCATGCGCAAATCAAGTTTAGATTCTGTCTCAACTCCAAGTAAATTAGAAGACTGAATGACACTTCTGCAGACTTCACTTATGCTTTTCACTGTTTAAATTCCAGGTTTGACTTTTATGCACATTTTGCAGTTAGAGAAGCTAGAATGTATGCAAGTAGATACAGAACATATTGTATAATGCTTAGTATTCAACTCAGGTTTATTTCAATCTTAAATCAATTTGGAATTATTTAAACTCTTTACTCAATTTTTGACCCATTAACCAGTAGTTAGAAATAGAATTTCTGATCTCCTCTTATTCAGAAGTAACAAGTAATTTGAAAAATAGTATTCTCCAAGTATGCTTTCTGGTGCTAATGTACAGTACTTCCACTATTGAACATCAATTATTGCTTTTGCATCCAGTGTTTTGCTATATATTCCAGCATTGCTGGAAAACTGTTAATTTCTAGCATTCAACTCATAATCACTCTTGTTTCCTTTATTTTTAGCTTCCAGAGCCTTGTTCAGCCAGATTTGAGAAGAAGAGGTTGTATATCTTCCTCAAACTCAAGATATGATGATGGAAGAGGGTATTGCTTTTCTTCAACTTCATATGTGTAGATTAATTGTTTTTACATGTGAGGAGAATGTTTTAGCATAAACTGATTAGAGTTGTGCTGCTTTACTTTAATTAAGAACAAATTGAGAAGTCAGACCAAGAAATTTAACACATATGTAACTTTCTATAATATAAGATCATCATTCTCTTTTACTTTATCTGTTGCATACCCTAAAATGCAAGAATACAAATCCTAACTTACATTTAACAGCATTTTCCAAATGTATGTCATGGAAGGTATTTTAAATTTTTCTTGGTTTTATTTGTCTGAAATCTTTCTCTTATAATATATTAATGGGTTAGACCTTTAACCTACACATAGACCTTTAACCTAACTTCCACGAGGAATGGAGGGCTTAGGTGCCCATAAATACTAAGATATATGCCTTCCTATATATGCCTTTTTTTGTGCAGACTATAAAGAGTCTGGACCTATAAGCAGTCTCTGTCACAGGATGGGAGTCAGGATCTCTTCATGGATGGTCCTAGCCTCTTATGCATCCCCTGATATCTGCCAATTTAAGGGCAACTTTACTTCTGAAGGGTTGGGGTAATTTGGAGCAGTCTTCACAAGGGAATTCTTGTGGTGATTTTCTTGTCAAAAGCTTCCTCCTGCAGCTGTTCACATGGAAGGGGTCAATTCGGCTCTTTGTTTTTAGCAGTCAGACACTTGCAGTACAAAAAAGGGGCAGGCTGTTGTAATGGGAACTTAGGAACAGTGTATTTGCACCAGATGGAGACCATTGTCATACTTACATAGTGATGGACAATATTTACTGATGTATTCCCCACTCTCTAATTAGGCCTCCAGGAAATCCTCGCCGTAGAATGGGTCGGATAAATCACGGTGGAGGTCCCAGTCCACCACCCATGGCTGGAGGAGGATGAGGAAGGTAACTTACAGTTTTATATCACACTTAAGACTTCCATTGCTTTTGAAGAAAGTTCTAATAAGAACTAAACTTACAGGTAAAATTCATAATGATAGAAGAATAATGGGGAATTTTACCCTGCTCTTGCAAAAGTTATTAAAAATAAATGAAAGAAAAGTCAAGAGAATCAGAAAACTACATGATAGCACAAAAAGGAGTACATTTATAGACTTCTTGCTATCGTTCTGGTTCAGAAATGGTGAACTTCCACAAGAATCCCTTAAACAGTTTTTTGATATATCTTTCTCTAGGCAGCGAGAGAGAGGTAAATAATATAATTAGATTTGCTGGGGTGTGATTGGAAACGTAAAATAGAGCTTTACACCTTTCTGATTCATGGTTTCAGTCCCATTCAGATCAACAAGGGAGTGAAGCTTCCCACTATCAAATGGATATGTGGTGGTCTGTGAGAGATCAAACTCATTTCATCTGTATCCCCTTAGACGAGCATCCACTTTACATCACCACCACAACAGTTAGCACTGATTGCCAATTTTATAGGCTGTCTCAGCAAAGGGATGGAGGATTGATTGGGCAATAGAGACTAAACTCTCCTCTCACCATTAAAGTTGTCTGCCCATATCAGGGTTGAAGCACATTGGTGGGGCATTGAGGGAAGCTTCCACTCCTGCTGCCTGTGTAGTACCTATTCTGTCAAACCTGAGGCTTTTACTGGTTTTAGGAGGGCATGTGTAAACTTACTTTAATCAGTTTCTAGCTAAAATGTTTTTAACACTGTTTGGATGGCCACTGTGGACCATGTAATGTGACAGTCTTGTTTAAAAGATGTGTTCTGGCTGGGTAGTTAAACCCCTGTTCCCTAATATGAATAAAAACCCTGCATGGTCTCTGTGCCCTTTAATAATTTTTTATTACAATTACATTACCATGTAAATTTGTACACATAATTATAATCTAGCATAACAAAAATAGTTAGAAAAAGTACTTTAACGGCTTAATATAATTTTATCCCAAACCACCTACAGTTGTGTGATCCTATAGCTAGAAATGGTATCTTAATTCAGGATGACTGTTACAAACACTTGCAAATCAAATTTAATCTTGCTGTTGTATGTCTGATCTAATCCTGTATTTACACAGTTATATTATGGTATTTTAAAACTATTGGACAATGAAACTTCTCCAGAAATATAATATTATCTTAAAAAAAACCTGTAAAAAGCCATGGTAGAATGCTGCGTAAAAGTAAAAACCTGTGTGTAATGCTGCTTTTATTTGGTGATTAGCAAATCTGTATATGGTTAATAGAAGACTTTCTAAAGTAATTAGTTTTAAAGAGAAGTTTCTTTTCCATTTAACACATAAAACAAAATGTTTTTTTTCTAGATAAGCTGTAATATTTTGAATGGCTTTATTTTGCCAATTTATGTTGAATTTATTAATGACCAATTTTTTAATATGAATGAACATCTTAAATTTTTTTCTTTAGTGATAAGTTAGATAGATATGAACCAAACGTCCGGTAATTCCTGGTTTAAAAACTAAATGTGGGAAACAGTTCTGGTTCTAGAACCAGTAAATGTTAGTCTTCCTTACAACTGCATTTCCATTTTTTAGACCCTTTGGTACGTGAAGTTTATTCAGTTTTGTATTTTTTCATTTGGTAAATATAATTTTTGGGTTTCTTTTTGTTTCAATTAGAGAAGAAGTGAACAACAGTTCTCTTGTACCACAGCATCATGAACTATATTTATAATGTGTGGTATGCTCAGAGGTAGACAACTTGAACATTTTTGGCATACCTAAAAAATGGTGGCTATATTTAAAAAAAAAAATCTCTACAGCACTGTGTGACGGGATTCCCGAGGTGCAAACTGGGATTGTGGGACCACTGTGCCCCCTTAACTTCCCATCCTGGGCTGTCTCTCAAAATGCTTTGCTAGTGACAAGCTGCAAACCCCTCCAGGCGCTGTCATCAGTCAGCACAACTGCATGTGTAGCTCCCCACCCTGCTAGATTGCATGAATGCTCCCAGAGCCACTCATGAATCACACAGAGAAAGGCACCCCGCAGTTCCCAGCACTGTGCAAATTTATTAAGTGGTTCACCACTTCTTCAATGGAAAGTGGATATACACCAGCCTTTGCAAACCTGAGCGGTTTTGCTACACACACTTCATACAAACTCATTGGTAAAAATAAACAGTTAAACAAATTTATTGACTACAAAAGATAGATTATAAGTAATAGGCAAAAAGTCAAGGTTAGTTAAGAAAAGAAAATATAAGCACGCAGTCCAAGCTCTCAACCCTGTTAGACTGGGCAACATCTAGATCAGGGGTCGGCAACCTATGGCACACGTGCCAAAGACGGCACGTGAGCCGATTTTTAATGGCACGCTGGAGCCTGCCGGGACTCCAGCGTGCCATTAAAAACCCTGCCCAGCCCGGCCCACTCTCTTCTGCCCTCCGCTCCCCCCGCGGGACAGTGTTTGGCTCCGCGGGGAGGGAAAGATGCTCCCCGCTCACCCGGAGCCCTGCCGCCGCGCACGCAGAGCTCTGGGGGCCAAGGCTGCGCGCTCCCATGGGGCAGCTTATCAGGCTCTGCGTGGAGCCTCATGGTAAGGAGTCCGGGGCTGGGGGGGGTTGGATAAGGGGTGGGCGTGGGGGCAGTCAGGGGACAGGGTGGGTTGGATGGGGGGGGTCTTTGGAGGGGGAGTCAGGGAGCAGGGGGGGTTGGATGGGGCATGGGAGTCCTGGGGTCTGTCAGGGGGCGGGGGGTGGATGGGGTCAGGGCAGTCAGGGGACAGGGAGCAAGGAGGGTCCTGGGGTGGGGGGGCAGTTAGGGTGGGGGGTTTCTGGAGGGGGTGGTCAGGGGACAAGGAGCTGGGGGGTTGGGAGTTCTTAGGGGGGCAGTCACCCAGCCCTCTCCCCTGAGCCCTGACCCCACCCTGCACTCTGCCCTGAGCCCCGCACACACCCCAGACCCCTGCCCTGAGCCCTGTACCTCCCTCATACACACCCAGCCTTCTGCTTGACTCCTTCATCCCACCCCCACAACCCTAGCCCTGACTCTGGCACCCCCACACATCCCCAGCCCCCCCTCTGCCCTGACACCTGCACCGCCCCACATCCCCAGCCCCCCCACACCCCATGCACCCGCCACATCCCCACCCCCACCCGGAGCACCAAACGGGAGCTCCTGCACCACCCCCCCCACATTCCCATCTGCACCCCTCGCATCAAATGGGAGCTGCCCAGGTAAGTGCCCCACACCCAAACCTCCTGCCCCAACCCTGAGCCCCCTCCCTCATTTTAGCTCTTGGCCCGACCCTTCACCCCCGGCCCTGTGCTCAGTGCACTGCCACCCTCAGCTCAGTGCAGAGAGAGGAAAAGAATGGCCAGAACCAGGGAGAAGGTAGGTACCCACTGTATGTGGGGGGGGGGGCCGGGACTCCAGACTGGCAGCGGGCTGAGTGGATCCGGCAGCCGGGATCCCGGCTGGCAGGAGCCGGTGGATGGAACCCCTGAGCGGCAGTGAGCTGAGCCGCTCAGTCCACTGCCGGTCTGGGGTCCTCGCCGCCGGCCCCACACAGCCCGCTGCTGGTCTGGGGTTCTGGCTGCCGGACCCTTGCCAGCCGGGGTCCTGGCCACAGGCCTCGCTCAGCCCGCTACCGGCCTAGGTGAACAGAACCCCAGACCAGCAGTGGGCTGAGCGGGCCGGTGGCGTAAGATCAACATTTTAATTTCATTTTAAATGAAGCTTTTTAAACATTTTGAAAACCTTGTTTATTTTACAATAAAACACTAGTTCAGTTATATAATATAGAGACTTATAGAGAGAGACCTTCTAAAAAACATTAAAATGTATTACCGGCACATGAAACTTTAAATTAGAGTGAATAAATGAAGACTCAGCACACCGCTTCTGAAAGGTTGCCGACCCCTGATCTAGATTAAGCTATTTTTCTCACCCCACTGAATATTGCAGTTCATAGTACACAGATTTCACCCTTGAAACCTGGGCCAGTCTCCTCTCTTGGACTCTTAAGTCTTCTCAGTGTCCTTGTTGCTTGTAGCATAGGTGGGGGCAGGAGAAAGGCCAAGCATGTGGCCACTGTTCTGTTTCCTACCCTTTGTTGATGTGGTAGGACAACACAAGTCCAGGCATTTCTGGTGGGCATTGCTAAGGACATGTCTTCACAAGCAACGTTAAAGTGCTGGCCGTGGCAGCGCTTTAACGTGTCTGTGTAGTCGTGGCATAAAAAAACCCACTTCCACGAGGGGAATAGCTACCAGCGCTAGTGTACTGTCTACACTGGCACTTTACAGCGCTGAAACTTGCGGCGCTCACGGGGGTGTTTTTTCACACCCCTGAGCGAGAAAGTTGCAGCGCTGTAAAGTGCCAGTGTAGACAAGCCCTGAATCCCCAGGCAGGGTTGAGCAATTCCCCTGGTGTTGCCTTATGCAGGTGAGTCACTGAATTGTAACTCCCTTGCTGGACAATGGCTGTTGATGGGTTGTTTGACATCCCGCCCGGGCATTGGTTACTTTCCTTGCTGTTCTCTCTGGGGAGCTAATATCTGGCTGATTCCCCAACTTACAGCATGTTTTAGTGACAACCATACAACACAATTCTCATAACTTCATATGCATTAGTGATATACATGTATGGATAGAAAAATGACTTTTGGCAGATCATAACCTTTCCACTGATACCTCACATGGCCTGCTTTATATGCAAGATCATAATGCTATCTAAATGAGGAATGTGGGGATTACAGGGCACTCCCCCAAGGTACAGAATGTCACACACTGTACTTAGCCTTTAGATCTATGAATTGCTATTTCCTTTGTTTAAAATGGCTGCTTTATGTAGTATAAATGCAAAATAGTAGAGCAAACAAAAACTTACTTTACCATTTATTTGTAGGTAAATGCCTGCTTCTTAGGGCAGGCAACTGGACTTACACATTTGCAAGACTGAAGGGAAGAAGCATTAGATGATGGACCAAACAAGTTTGATTGTTGTGAATGTGTATGTCTAATGGAAACTGCTCTGCAACTAAGCAGATAATGAAGTTGTGCTGGGAATTCCTTCTTCCAGGATCCAGTGTAACTGAAGTGCAGTGTTATTAAATGCACATGTTTAACTGTCTGTCTCAAAGCCTTTTTGTATAGTTTGTGAATATTTTATTGTAGTGGCAAAGTAATAAGCAAATATATTTGGCTTTGCGAAACATTGACTCTTTTCATCCTTGGTTAATAAGAACTATTAAAATAATTCTGTTAATAATACAGTAAGTACGTTCATGACCAAAGAAAATTCATTCACATGACACTTTTTAGCATTTGGTACAGAAGATGACACAAGGGGCAAACTTTAAGAAGGGGCATTTCTTGGCACATTTCAGATCTACTGTTGTATCTTAATAGAAACTGACAGCGTTTTCCTTTCCATTTATTATATTTCTGCAGTGGTCATTATGTAGTCTAAAAATGTTACCTCTTTTCAACCTTTTACTATTTTTGAGACCTTTTTTCATGCAACTTTTTATACTCTTTCCTTTTCACACACCAAAAAAATCACCTGTTCATGCCTACTAGCTGGATATGCAGAATATTTATCTTCTACAATCTGTGCCTGTGATGGGCTAAACAACTTCTAGACTTCACCTGAGGGCTTGTCTACAGGGCTAGTTAGTGGGCGGGGTGTGAATATACAGGGCACTAACTGGCCATGTGGACCCTGCTACTTGCACCAAAAGTTCTGTAGTGCATTTTGAAATACTCCCATTTTAAAATGCTACTCAGGGAGGAGCTCCATTGTACTTGGTGCTGTTCAAACATGTGGAAAGTTTTTTCTTCACAGTGAAAACAGGCTAAAGAATAAATACAGATATATTACTATGTGTTTTCATCATAGAGGGGGGAGGAAAAAACTTCTCCCAAGTCGTGTGTAAATTTTGTTCTTCCAATTTTACCACTTTCATCTATATCCTCAGACTGAATATACTGATCATCTTGTTATTTAGTTCCTGATTCAACATGTTAGTGTTCCTGTTGATTTCAAAGGGACTGCTAATGGGCTCAAAGTTAGGAACACATTTAAGTACACCTCTGACCCGATATAACACAAATTCGGATATAACGCGGCAAAGCAGGGCTCCGGGGAGGGGGGCGCTGCGCACTCCGGCGGATCAAAGCAAGTTTGATATAACGCGGTTTCACCTATAACGCAGTAAGATTTTTTTGGCTCCCGAGGACAGCGTTATATCAGGGTAGAGGTGTACCTGGCCAAATAGGATCAGATGCCTTATGTATTATATTGGGATTGTTTATTAATTTGAACTTTTTTCTAAGCTTCTGAGGCAGTTAATTATTGTAACAACTGAAGCTGTACCTTAGAGTAGTATAAATTAATTGTTTATTTGATTATGCCATGGTCATCGAATAGCAAAACCAGCCCTTCCTGTAGTTCAGGACTATGATTTATAGGCATTTAAAGCAAAGTTGCTGTCTGTATTGGACTTCCTTTCTAGATTTCTTTTTAAACACCATCTCTTGTAACAAGAAAAACCTATTTCCCAGCATATCTATTGGTTTAGATCGCGATTACCCTTTAAAAAAATAATCCTGTTAGTTGTCCATAAAAATAGCTTCCTTCCCACAATGGAAAACAGGTGGAGTGATGCACAGCATGTAGATAGTTAATGTTTTAATATTGCATAATGTGCACAGAATAACCATGCCTTTGGGGGAAAATAAGCATAATATAAAAAAAACTGTCTGAATTCTATATGCAGTTTCTAAGAAAGGTAGCTTTCTACATTAGCTTGATGAGTTTTCTAAATAAATAGTATGTTTTCCTAAATAAATAGAAGGAATATTCTTGACTTTTGAAGGGATTAGACTTTGAACAGTTAAGAGCTGAGGGTTTGCATGTGCAATTTCAAATTTTCAGCAAATGTTCCCAACTTGAGGGACTGATATAATTTTCTAACTCCTTTGACACATACAGCTTTACAGATGAACACCATCACCCGCCTTGCCCATACAGTGCTGTTCTGTCCTTCAAGTTATCGTAGCATTGCATATTCTGCTTCCAGAGGTTAACGCTGCCAAGCTATGACAGGGTGGTCAATGGGGATGTGACAGTATCCGCCCTCTATCTCCTCACTGATCTTGCTCTGCAAACTATTCAACCCTCGCAAAATTATAAATTGGGGGAGGAGGGAATAATCATTGCTGTTACTGTGACAACTCAGTAAAGGGGAGACGGTGACAGCTGGCCCTGGGGGCTGCAGGAGGGAACTGAGACTCTGTTGGACGGGGTGGGTGCCTTCAGGCTGTTCCCCTCTCAGTGGTGCATGTGCCCCGGGAGGGGGAGGCCTAAGCCGCTGCTGGAGCAATGGGCCAGGCCTGACTTCCCCCTGTGACCGCGGGGAGGGGCTGTACGCGGGGCGCTGCGCTGCCCGCCGAACCTCGCCCCGGAGCGGGGGCGCGCACACGCCGGGCGCGCTGCCGGTCGGCCTGTGTGCAGGCAGGGCCCGCGCGGGCCTCCGCGTTCGGTGTCGCTTGGCCGGCGGGGAGGTGACGGGGACCCGCGCAGGCGGCCATGACCCAGGCAGAGAAAGGCGAAGCGGAGAACGGGAAGGACAAGGAGCGGGACAAGGAGCGGGAGCAGCGCGGAGCCAAGCGGCCCATCGTCCCCGCCGCCGTGCCCGAGTCCCTGCAGGAGGTGAGCCCCGCCGGGCAGGTTAGACCGCCCGGCCCATCGCCCTGCTGCAGCTCCCCAGCCCGAGTCACCCCAGCCCGCTGCCCTCGGGGCGCGGCTCCCCTCCTCCCTTCCTCCCCCAGCCCCTTCTCCCCTCGGGGCGCGGCTCCCCTCCTCCTCCCGCCCCAGCCCCCTCTCCCCTCATGTAGCTCATCCCTTCCGCCCCACAACACTGCACATCACTCCGCTGTCTGATCAGGTCTTTCTCCCCTGACGGCTGTTCCTTTCTCCTCTCCGCGTCTCGCTGCTCTCCCCTTGCTGCCCCCAGCGCGCCCCCCACTTTCTGCACGAGCAGCTCTCTTCTTTCTCCTCGCATTGCCCCTTCCCCGCTGAACAGGTGCTGCACCTTGTGCTAGCTGTGCCCCCTTCCCCTTGGCAGCTGCACCCTCCGCAGGGAAGACCCCTGAGACGGAAGGGAAAGGGGCTGCCCTGTGAATCCAAAGA
The DNA here is from genome assembly GCF_002925995.2 of Terrapene triunguis. Taxonomy (NCBI): domain Eukaryota; kingdom Metazoa; phylum Chordata; order Testudines; family Emydidae; genus Terrapene; species Terrapene triunguis. The sequence continues at coordinate 26,331,245 of NW_020664440.1, forward strand.
GATTCCTTGTTGCCCTCTCTGGCCAGGACAGAGGAGTCGCAAAGGCAGCTGAATCATCTCACTGTAAAGTTCTTCTTTTTAATCTTGTCTAGTTTGGAAGAACTTTGAACTGTGCTAGTTGATTATTTTTCCCTTCTCAAAGACTTTCCTCCCATGTGGGAACAGAGCAGGCATCTCTTTTTCTATGGTACCTGGGGTACTTCAAAACATGTGCTGGGGACATCCTCAGAACTGTTTTCAGAGTAGCAGCCGTGTCCGGTCCCTCTTAGTCCTCAGAACTGTGTAATTGGCATTGTTGATCTTATCCATGTTAAATCCGGAGCAAATATAAGTTTAAAGCATCAGATGTAGAGTCGTTTTGAGATATTAAAAGTTTAGCATCTGCCTGCATTACACACACTTTGGCATCCTGAGACAAAATTTTCCTTTTGTACACTAGTGTGAAGCATTTTGTGAGTATCCCAGCTCGCTGCCTTTTTCCACCCAAGACTTGCATTTCAGTGGTTTTGTATGTATATAGATTAAGCACTTTGAAATCCTTTGGGATAAAAGGCACTACTTTATAATGTACATTTATAACAACAGGGAGGGGGTTCATTTGTAGAAGGTGGCATTTCAGGGAGAAGTGACTGTAAACTCAGGAAGATATTAGGCAATTATAGGCAGAAGTGGACTACACTTATGGACATGCATGTAGTATACTACTGTGTATTTCAATGTTTCCAGCAAATACAAAGCAACTTCATTGTTGTGATACATCCTGGATCAACAACTCTGAGAATTGGGAGAGCCACTGACACGCTTCCTGTTAGTACTCCCCATATCATTGCAAGAAGACAGAAACATCAAGGACAGCCTGTATACAAAGATAGTTGGCTCCTAAGAGATGGACTCAATGTAAGTGCCATGTTGTTCAGAAATTGTAACAATTCAAGGCCAGCTAAAATTGACTATTGGTTGTGAATTGTGGGTTTCGTATTTTCCCTGTTGTTAAATTCAAACATACTTTTCCGAAGAAACACCATGGTTGTTTAAAACTAATATCAAAAGAATGAAAGAAAAGACCGCTCAGTAAAAATTGTGACTAAACAACAAAGAAAATATATTAATAGGCATTTAGGTGAAATTGTTATTACTGGTGGTCAAGGTTACTGTTGGTATAAGCAGGTGCCACTCTACTGAAGTTAACAGAATTGCACAATTTATGCAGTTTGAGCACCTCTACTTGTTCTGAACGCATTAAATGAAAGAATCATATGCACACATTACAAGCTCTTTAACGGATCTTCCTATTTGCTCCCATCACACATTACATTCATGTTTTGGGAATGGTGGTTGGAGTGGAATAAAGTTAAAATCTGATGATTTCATTTGCAGCATATTCAAAATGAAGTTTGTAATTTATTTAATACATTACGCAGTATAATCTCTCCTAAGAATATGATTGAGCAAATTTAGTTTAAATAATTTAAATGTACACAGTGATATTTATAATTTGAGTCTTTCATGTAAATTAATTCACCAAATTAGCATCTTCAATATTTTTACATTTTATTTTCTGAACAGAGCATTACTTAGCTCCCTCCTCCTCCCGTGTAGACCAGGCCTAAGTCGGTCTAAGTTACGCAACTTCAGCTATGAAAATAGCGTAGCTGAAGTGAATGTACTTACCGCGGTGTCTTTGCTACGGTAGGTCGACTACTGACGCTCCCCCGTCGACTCTGCCTATGCTTCTCGCGCCGGTGGAGTACCAGAGTCAACGGGAAAGCGCTCGGTGGTCGATTTATCGCGTCTTCACTAGAGTTAATGGAAAGACTCTAATTGACTTCAGTTGTGTGTTTGGGCTTGTGAAACAAATGTGTGTTTTCCAAAAGTCATTGTACATTCACCATACTTGCATTCTCATCATCTCTTGTCATTTAATCGCTATAGGGATCTCACATATTTTACTGACTATCAGCTTCAGTATTCATTGTACAGAGTTTACCTGTACACCTCTACCCCGCTATAACGCGGCCCGACATAACACGGGTTCGCATATAGCGCGGTAGCAGCGGGGCTCCAGCGGCGCTTTAAAGGGTCCAGGGCTCCGGCTGCCGCGGGGAGCCCCGGGCCCTTTAAAACACCGCTGGAGCCCTGCCGCCCCTACCCCGGGGCTGCGGCAGCGGGGCTTGGGTGGCGCTTTAAAGGGTCCAGGGCTCCGGCTGCCGCGGGGAGTCCCGGGCCCTTTAAATCACCGCTGGAACCCTGCTGCTGCTACCCCGGGACTGCGGCAGCGGGGCTCCTCCGGCGCTTTAAAGGGTCTGGGGCTCTGGCTGCTGCGGGGAGCCCCGGGCCCTTTAAATCACCGCTGGAGCCCTGCCGCCCCTACCCCGGCAGTGGGTCTCCGCCGGTGATTTAAAGGGCCTGGGGCTCCCCAAATCACCGCTGGAGCCCTGCCGCCCCTACCCCAATATAACGGCATTTCACCTATAATGCGGTAGGGATTTTTGGCTTCCCACGACCACGTTATATCGGGGTTGAGGTGTATTTTGGAAGAGAGCTTTTTATGCTGTATGTGATTTTTTTTGTTTGTTTTTGTTTAGAAACCTGAAAGTACTGAGCAAAGACAAAATGGCCTTAAAATGGTGGATCAAGCAATATGGTCCAAAAAGATGTCAAATGGTGCAAGGCGTATACCAGTGTCACCTGATCAGGTAACTCATTCATAATTGTTTGTTAAATTGTTCTGTTATACAGTAGTTCAATTTGATATATTCTAAAGGGTAAAAGGAGAGCAGTTCATGCAACAGTAAGCAACAGATGTGCCTTGGCCATACAGAAGAGGAAAGTGCATTCTCAAAATGAGCCTTCAATATATTTTTCCACTTGTGCATAAAAGATGATTGGCCAAATATTTCTTAATAATGCATGACTTAATTTACATTACAGGCCCGATCATACAACAGACAGATGCGACCGGCTATTCTAGATCACAGCTCTGGGAACAAATGGACAAATACGTCCCATCATCCTGAGTATCTGGTAGGAGAAGAGGTAGGAATTCACTTTTCCTTTGAAACAAGGTGCTGATAGCGTCCTTTAATGCAAATATTTAAATTCACAATTTGATATACACCTCTACCCCAATATAACATGACCCGATATAACACGAATTCGGATATAACGTGGTAAAGCAGCTCTCCGGGCGGGCGGGGCTGCACACTCTGGTGGATCAAAGCAAGTTCGATATAACGCAGTTTCACCTATAACGCGGTAAGATTTTTTGGCTCCTGAGGACAGCGTTATATTGAGGTAGAGGTGTAATATGTATCAAAAGGCAAGTTATCCTAAATATTCAAACAGTAGATAATGATGAAATCTCTAGCTGGAGGGAAGGGGAGAATACTCCCAAAGAGGCTACATGACCATTTAGTGTCATTTAACATGACATGAAAGTTCCCTAACCTGGAAAAAAATTAGAGTAAACTGTAGTTCTTTTAAGAATCCTTTTCCTACGTTGTTTTTTCCTCATACAAATAAAACATCAATGATTAACGCAAGAAACTTTTTAGTTAGTTGTTAATAAAAGCAATAGGTCAGATCCTCAGCTAGTGTGTAAATTAGCATTTCTTCATCGACTAAATGAAACTGTCCAATTGTGTGTAGTGTACAGAAAAGGCAAGAAATCAGTGACCAGATCAGCACAAGGCATCATATGCCACATAATTTGTTCATTGATTATTTCAATACTTCAGAGTGTTTTATTAAGCACTGTTTTTCTCTCTAATCTGGTTTAATACTTGAAATATGTTACCAACCACTCCATGGGATTATTTCTATTGTTATGCGTATTCAGATGATTTCTAGTTTCAGATCTTTAACCACTTACCCATTTTTTTCCTATTCTGTATTGGATTGTCCAATCATGTTCCCATTGCTGTAGTTGGAAAGGTCTTTCCATTTGAGAAGAGGTTACTTTTTAAAAGTATTGCAGTAGTGTGTAGGGGCCCCGATCCTGGATCAGGGCCACATTGTGCACTGTGTGTGTGCAATCTGTTGAATCAGCTACCGAACAGAACAGATTGTTAGCATTAATTATTAACCTTTCTTTCTCTTTTCTCTTCAGGCGCTATATGTTAATCCTTTAGATTGTTATAATATTCATTGGCCTATCCGAAGAGGACAGTTAAACCTTCACCCAGGGCCTGGCGGCTCCCTTACTGCAGTACTAGCAGATCTTGAAGTTATCTGGTCGCACGTAATACAAAAATATTTGGAAATACCACTGAAAGACTTAAAGGTGAGCTTGTGGTCACTTTCTGTTCAGCTGAGTAAGTTATTTTAACTCCATCTCTTGCATTGTCCGGAGGGTTCCAGAGGGTGTCAACTAAAGAGACACCTAAGATATCTTACTCTTGCCGCTGACAGTGTTCTCTCTCAACCTTTTGGTAAATTCTGTCCCTGAGCATGCATAGCTCCCATGGACTTTACTTGGAGTTCTGTGCACTTATCTGAGGGCAACATTTGGTACTGAAACTTTAAAAGTAAGTTGGATTGTCTTTGAAAATTCAAATTAATAAAATATTTCACTTCATTGTTCTGTGTTCATAGGTTGATTAGAGTTGTTAAGGGACTGAGGTCTAGAGTCACAGAATCTAAGGCCAGAAGGAACCACCAGATCATCTACTCTGACCTGCACATCACAGGCCACCAACAGCACATCCAGGCTAAACCTGCTTAATTGTTCTTATTGAGCAGGTGGCTTTTCTTGTGTCTGCCATGTTATTGCATGAAATGTTTTTAAACATTTCTTAAGCTCCTATAAATACAGACATTTGATACCACATTGAACTGAATTTTTAAATGATGAAAATAAATGTTTTTTTACATAACCACTCTTTCTCCAATTGTTCTGCTTCTTCTCAGTGCCTTTACATCTGTATTTTTTCAGTAGCGTACCATGGGGCATCTAGCATTCTAGCATATATGAAGGAATTGTTTTGAACTCTACATTGATTTGAAGGCTGCCCTTAATTTGCTTTTGTCCTCAGTATTACAGATGCATTTTACTAATACCAGACATCTATAATAAACAACATGTGAAAGAACTCGTACATATGATCCTAATGAAGATGGGCTTTTCAGGTAAAAGTGAATAAGTGCGCATTTAATATTAATTTGTATAGCTTAAGGATTTTTTTAAAGGCATCTGATTTCTGAGCCAGACGCACTTTCTATTCTGAGACTGGTACCCCTGGCCTCTTGCCAGTCACTATTGCAATTCCTGTCTCTCTTGGCAGGGCTAAGTAGTGAGCCAGCATTAGGGCAAGTTACTCATGCTCTTCGTTTACTTGTTAAAAGACCAAACTGATCACTTCAGGTGAGGCTTGCTCCCCACCAACCTACACAAAGTAAATCATAAAGCAGCTCTTGAATTGGGATATCTTGCATGGTAACAGACTGATGTCTGAAGCCTCAGTGCCTTCTTATTGCTGTTGCATTTTAGTGATTGGTGAAGTGTCAGTGCAAAGAATGTTGAGATCCTTCAGGGTTTCAAATAAAGGGTCTATATAAATGCAAGGTGCTGTTATTCTCCTTTTCACTGATGGATTGTACAAAAGTAGTATCTGGATGACCTAAATATTTACACTCGAAGCAGGAGATGATTTAAAAAAAATATTTATAAAGTAAAATACATTGATTTTTGAACTGTTGAACTGTTGAATTGTTTGCTCTTCAATATTTTTTCCCCTAGTTTGAAAGTCCTTTCTTTTTATAGGAAATAGGGACATTTAATTCCCTTTCTGTTCATAAAGCTAACAAACTTTCTATATAATGTGGTGGGTTTTTTTTGTTTTTGTTTTTTGTTTTGTTTTGTTTTTTTGAAAGTCCAAGACTCACTTTTTGTGTCATATTATATTTTGTTTATTAGAGTCCACATAGCACTGGCAGTGTAAATTGCTGTATGAACAGAGTGCTTAAGTTTAAACTTATCAAACAGTCCTTGCAGGAGCCAGAAAGTCCACTTCTGTGTTAAGCACTTAAAACTCTTAAATAGATTTGAAAGATCAAAAGAGAGGCTTAGAAAGTGGAAACAAATAAGTTATACAATAGTTAACATACTAAATGATGATAAAATGTGGTTAGTTGCAAGCCATTAGAGCAGGGGTTCTCAAACGGAGGGGTCGTGACCCCTCAGGGGCTTGCAAGGTTATTACATGGAGGGTTGCGAGCTGTCAGCCTTCACCTCCAGCATTTATAATAGTGTTAAATATAAAAAACCGTGGTTTTAATTTATAAGGGGGGGGTCGCACTCATAGGTTTGCTGTGTGAAAGGGGTCGCTAATACTAAAGTTTAAGAGCCACTGCATTAAGCATATATATATATATATATATTATATATCTCCTTGTGTGCCTTTTATGTTTAATATCCTTTATTGTTTATTATTCCTGAGCATTCTCACAGCAACAAATAGTTTCCTCTTCCTTGCTGGACACCAGTAGTATGAACTTGCTTAGCCTTTTCTGTATCTGATAAAGAAAATTCATAAGATAAAAGGAAGGGATGTTCTATCTGAAAGGTTTATGTAGGTGGGAGGAAAACAACCAGCAAAAGAAATACATGTATATGAATGAAATTGATTTGCTGTTTCTTTTTAATATGAAATAGCCAGTTAGGTCCCTTCGGCACTTTACAGGTGTTTTCTAACTCAGACCTGTAGCTTTTGGTTGGAAGGTCTTACTCTTAGGGTTGCATACCCTAATGAGGAGAATACTACATGTTTAATGGTATGTGGAAAGAAAAAATGTTCGTTCTTTGACTTTAAAGGCTTATGTCGACATTGTTGTGCATACAGGAAAAAGTAGCAACATACAAGAAGCTGACACACATTTCTTCAATTCTTCCAAACTTTCCTCCTGTTCCTCTAAGCCTGTTTGGTGACAAAGTTTAAAAAAAATTAAAGCCTCAATTTTTAGCTTTTCTTTGGCTAAGTCTGACGGATTAAACAGTGTACGTGAGGGTGCATGAGTATGAAACACTGGAAAGTTATAGAAGTTAAAATATTATCAACATCTCCACTTGAGGGTGCCATTTCCTAAACATTAACTCAGTGTTGCGCTGAACTAATTACTGAATGTAACTACTAAACTCCGTGTCTTCTATTTAAAAGACCTACATTTAAATTTAGTCCTTATATATTGTTCTACAAACTACTTTCCTAAAATGAGGAATTCTCTTCCTTCAGAGTTCAGAAGAAGGGGATTTGAAGGGAGTCTTTGTTTAGTACTCTTCAAGTGAAAGTGTATGGCGGGGGTGTAAACATGAAGAAAATGTTTGTGAGGGTTGAAAGTGGGTTGAAGGGGATGCACAGAAGCATGGTATCAAACCTTGTTTATCCATTTAAAGAACTTACTCAAAACTTAAAAAGGAAACGACTGGATTAAAACCAAAAATGTGAGAAAAATGCCTTCTCTGTGTGACATGGGGGCCCATTGGTGGCTCACTACTCTGTGTCAGCAACTCTTGTCAGGCCTGACATACTCAGTATACGCCAACTCACTGTTGTCATAATCTCTGTCTAAAAGGTGTCATGTGAGGTGTATGCAAACTGATAACATGCTGATTATAAGACTTATAAATACATACTAGAATTTTATGTTCTTAAAATGTGTTTGGCAAGCAATGTATAAACCTAGTCAGCCTTAAACAAAGGAATGAATATTTGTATGTCTGACCAGCCTGATCGTCAGGAAGGGACAAGGAAGGTACATTTACAAACAAGATAAACATAGCCATCAAATTAGCAAGTGGGTTAGATAGCCTTTTAACTATCACAATGAGAGGAGAAGACTGCAAAAATTAACAGCTCCCTGGTGGATACAGCAAGCGGAGCCCCCAGCGTGGCTTCTTGCCTCCTGAAGCAAGGTTATTGAATTTTGGAAAATATAAGCAAGGACAGAGAGCCATTTTAGCATCCATCACTTGAGGGAGGGAAAGGGCCAGAGTTCGTGAAATCACAGAACTTTGGTCTTTCAGGTAAGAGGGCTGAAGTCTCTGGGATCTGAGTATAGGTGAGAAAACTGCTTAGGCAAAGATTGTAACTTGCTGAAATTGTTTGTTTTTAGAAGCATTTTTACTTTTGTTTATTTGTAATCATTTCTATCCTTATTCCTATTTGATTTCACTTAAACCTATGACTTTTTGTTAGCAAATGTTTTACTATAAACCAGTGCAGTGCTTTGATTGAAATAAGTTTCTCGAACCCCAGTTAAAGTAATGAGCTGCTGTTTACTTTCTTTTTAAAGGAGCTGAAAACTTAACTTCTGTGACTATTCCAGGAGAGGTGGACACCACAGGGCAGACAGTTTTGGGGGAATGTTGGGCTCACCCTGCAAAAAGTAACTGGGCGGTGGAAGCCAAGGTGTGACCTGCATGCTTGTAGGCTGGCTGTTGGTCTCAGGGCTGTGAACCACAGCAGCTTAGCACTTAAGGCACTCAGAGTTGCAGGACAGTTGGTGACATGACCCTCTACTGGTCTGGGTTGAACCTCAAAGTGTCACAGCCTGCTACTGGTAATTGAAGCCCTTTAATACCCGCTACAAAATTAAGGTTGATGTTAGGTCCAGATTCTTTCCGAAACCCATAAAAGCAAGGAAACTTTCAATGTAGACGTCCACTTCGCCCTTAATTTATCTTTCCTAAAGGCTTAAAAGATCTCTTCACCAGTGGGAAGGTGAAAACTTTTCCTGGCAAATGTGGCTATTTTGTACAATTTAAACTTTCAATACAGGATTAGGACCTCAGTGTTAGTTTTTGGGTAGTAGATTTTTAAAATATATGTGTGTTTACTTTAAATGTCTGGAGCTTGGTTTAAAACCAGACTTAATCTTCCTCTCATATTTTTAGGTATAGTGGTCCATCAGGAGTCTGTCTGTGCTACTTTTGGAAGTGGCTTAGGTAGTGCGTGTATAGTAGATGTAGGGGATCAGAAGACAAGTGTTTGCTGTGTGGAGGATGGAGTTTCACACCGTAACACCCGGTAATTTTTTCTTTATGAGCAAAATTACTGCAAAACCACTAAAGAGGGTGAGGTGGAGATGTTTTATCTTACATTACTTGTTTTTAAAGTAAAAAAGATTTATTAGTAGATCTGCATAAGGGCAACACCTTATTCATGTAGTTAATTGTTTTTTGGTTTAATACTTAGGACTTTCACAACAGAAGCATCCCATTCTACTATATGATCCGTATTAGAGAGTTTTTGCTTCTGTAAAGAGAGCAGGAGCTGGCCCTGGCCCTATGTGAACAATATTGTCCATGTTCGTTTTTAGGCTGATACATAATGTTAGCTCTGGGCAAAGTGAATAAATTAACGTTCATCTATTTCTCTCTTTTTTTTAAGGTTGTGCCTTGCATATGGTGGATCTGATGTATCAAGGTGTTTTTACTGGCTTATGCAGCGAGCTGGGTTTCCTTACAGGGATTGTCAGTTAGCTAATAAAATGGACTGCCTTCTCCTTCAGCACTTAAAAGAGACATTTTGTCATTTAGACCAGGTGGGGAAAAAGTCTTAAGCTTAAGTTGTTGATTCTACATGACAGTTTTTGGAACAATGATTATCTTGTCTTCCTGAGTTGCGTGAGGATTTGCTTGTGCATTATTAGTAATTAATTAATTCCCCGTTAATATAAAGTATACTTAAAAGGTTTCTAATGTTAGTATCCAGTTGTAGCATCAAATGACCTTGCTATATTTGTGCATAAAACCTTTCACTGTCGTATAACCATGATACCAGGCAGTTATTACATGAATGCTTGCATTTAGATACAAAATATTTGCACATATATATCTCAAAAGGTGTTTGCCATTTCTACATTTAAGAAATCAACAAAAGTTTAAAACACTTCCAACTCCACATGTTTTTCCTGGAGTTCAAAAACACAAGCAGAGATTTTCCTTTGAAAAGATGGAGGGGTTGGTGTAGACACTTTACAACTTAGATTTATGGCTCTGATAACACACATTCCATTCTTTTTTTTTACACTTTGGCCTGTACTTAAAACATGCATGTCTGACATGGTTTGTCTTCTTGATATTGCTTGTCTTTGAGAGATGGAAGCACAAACCTTTAGGAATTTCTTTGATTAGCTTTAATATTTTGTAACATCTCTAACTAAACATATTCATTGTTATGTTTCCAAACATTCTGGCTATAACATACTTGTAGCTATGGCTTAATTTTCAGTAAAGGTGCAAACAAGTTTGTAATGTCCTAATTAAAAATAAGTTAAAATAATTTTATTAATATAATTTTTGCATCACTATTGAGGGCTCCCCACAGCAAGCTTCTTGCTGAGCTCCTTCCATATGGTTCAGTTAATCCTCTGGGTTGTTGAGTCGCGTAGTTCCCATGTTAGGCCCCAGTCCTACAACAGGTTCCGCTAACATGGGATTCCACTACCCAAGCACAGCCATGTTGACTTGAGTGGGAATCTGCATGCAGAAAAGGCTGCATTAGCAGATCCTGTTGCAGGAAAAAGGCTTTGGAAAACAGGAAATGCAAACAAAATTCAGATTCATAAGTGAGTTTCATTATTTGTTTTTGTCTTGATGAATACAAGTAAAAAGCTTTGAGAGAGTAATCTTAATTGATTACCTTTGTTGCCATATTCCATTAAAAATAGGATATTTCTGGACTGCAAGACCATGAGTTCCAGATTCGTCATCCAGACTCTCCAGCCTTATTATACCAGTTCCGATTAGGGGATGAAAAACTACAGGTAAATTCAAAATGTGTGTGCACAGTAATAAAACCTTGTGACAAAGTCAGGCCGGACAGGTGCAAGAGGGTACTTAAAGGCCGATATATTAGCCCTAGAATGTTAAAGGCCCTTTTTCCTATAAGCGGAGAAGGGGTTACCTCAGTTCAATTAGGGATACCTGAATCCAATTAAGGGTTGTCTGAGGCCTTTAAAAACCCTTCTTCTGGGGAGAGCAGCAGGGGAATAGGCTGTTCCAGGATGAGAGGCTGTGCTTCTTCCCATAGGGGAAACAGCCAAACCTGAGTGCCTCCTAGGGGAAAGACTGGCACCCCAGGGCAACCAACTGGACGACACCTTGCCCCAGCGAGGGGGGCAGCGAAAGGTACCCCCCTAGGGTTTTTGTTCAGGAGACTGTTTCCTTTTGTTTGGTGGAGAATCACCCCTTAGGCCGACCCTCAGGCCTGCCCTGAAAATACGACCAAGGGAGCACAGAACGGGGAAGGCAAACCCTGGCTGAGTGGGGCTGATTACCCCAGGCCCGCCATCATGACAGGGGGAAACACTAAGTCTGGCAAGAGAAAAGAGGTGCCTTGCCACAACTTCAAGAATGGCCATACTGGGTCAAACCAATGGACCATCTAGCCCAGCATCCTGTCTTCTGACAGTGGCCAATGCCAGGTGCTTCCTAGGGAATGAACGGAACAGATAATCATCACGTGATCCATCCCCTGTCTCCCATTCCCAGCTTCTGGCAATAATGTACTGAGTTTGCATATCTGTCACTACCCTCCCACAGCATATGCCCCATTGCCCAGTACTCCATAGAATGCCTTACTAAGCTGCTGCTTACTGTGTCACATTTTACTGGATGTACCCTACAAAGGTTGAATGCTTTAACAGTACTTATGGGCACTTTGTTAAAAGCTGTTAAAATCTATTTGCTATAGATAGGAGCATCTCTAATGCATCACTGGTGACCACCTCATTATCTGACATGTCCTCCTATCTGTGGACCTACATCCTATACTTGATAAATGTTGAGATATCAGGTTTTTTTTCCTCTCTCTCTACTGTGACTTTTTGTAATACACTTGCAATGCTGATGAATACTAGTTGATAGTCTGATACCACATTTAAAATATATATAATATGCGTGCGTACGTACGTGTGTTTGTGTTTTTGTAATGGTTTACAACTCGGTTTAAAGAGGACTCAGATACTTCTCCCTGTTAAAAGGCTATTTGAAACAAAGTAGTAATCTGTTGATTCTGAGGCATGAGACACTTTACAGTTGTAAATCCATTGAAAAATATTAGGCTATATTTTAAAAAGAATATTTGGTTAATGGACAAACATTGAACTTGAAAAATATTTGTTTAAACAGAAGATTGTATTAAACTTTTTCATCTTTCACTACCCAGGCTCCGATGGCTCTGTTTTATCCAGCAACTTTTGGAATTGTTGGGCAGAAAATGACATCTTTGCAACACAGGTCACAAGGTGACCCAGAGGATCCTCATGATGAACATTATCTATTAGCTACCCAAAGTAAACAAGAGCAGGTGTGTTAATGTTTAGTTTTCACAGAAAACCATTTACCCAGGAGTTAATATAATTATTACCCCTGTGTGTTTCTCCCACCATTGAAAAGAAGCCATCTCTAAGTTGAGAGATGTCAGCTGTTCTGTGTCCAAAGCATTACAGAACAGGTTTTAGGCAGGGAAGTGAAGAATAACTTGTCCACTAGAGACAACAGAGGCAGCTTATGTAGGCCAAAATGTAATTGCCCATCTTAGAATTTGGCCAGAACACTGAAGCTAACGCAGTTTTGCAGAAATTGCCATGGAGTTTTTACCAACTACACCTACTCAGGATCTCTGTCTTTACATCTCATCTGAAAGGCAGTGCCTTTAGCATGCTTTGTAATAATTATAGAAGGTTAGTTTTGTAATTATATGCTAAATGTCACTCTTGGCCTGAGTAATGGAGACATTCAGCACATCTTTTTGTAGTAAATGAAATCTCTCATAATTTGCATTTCTTTTTCACAAAGACTTATTAAAAAACCTGTTTACAGTGAATTATGAATAATTTAAATTATACAGCACTTGGAGCACTTCATAAATATTAAGTAATGGGAATAATTAAAAATGTGCACAAATCCTTTAACTACTGTAAAACTTATATGGGGTAAAAAAATTAACTGATTTGTAACAGGCAAATGTATAGGATTTTGTCTCAATTTAAGGCGAATCTACAGAGTTTTTGTACGATTAAAACTATATGGGTTTAGAAAATGTAATGGGAATAATGACTTGTCTACACTTGAAACACTACAGTGGCATAGCTGCAGCACTGCAGTCCAGACACTATCTATGCTAACGAGAGGGGTTCTCCTGTCATTGTAGGTCAGGGGTCGGCAACCTTTCAGAAGTGGTGTGCTGAGACTTCATTTATTCACTCTAATTTAAGTTTTGCGTGCAAGTACTATATTTTAACATTTTTAGAAGATCTCTTTTTATAAGTCTATAATATATAACTAAACTATAGTTGTATGTAAAGTAAATAAGGTTTTTAAAATGTTTAAGAAGTTTCATTTAAAATTAAATTAAAATGCAGAGCCCCCCTGGACCAGTGGCCAGGACCCGGGCAGTGTGAGTGCCACTGAAAATCAGCTCGCGTGCCATGCCATAGGTTACCTACCCCTGGTGTAGGTAATCCACCTTCCCGAGAGGCAGTAGTGAGGTCGACAGGAGAATTCATCCATCGACCAAGCACTGGCTACATGGGGCCTTCGGTCTGTTTAACTGTGTCACAAAGCTGACCTAGTTTTCTAGTGTAGACCAGGCCTAAATTAAACTGATATAAGCACCTCTTATACAAGTATAACTGTATCCACCCTAAGGGGTTATACTGCTTTAACTATGTGTAGATAAGCCCCCATAGATAAAATTTCTATATTTGTGGAAACTACATTATGACTTTATGCTATGATACCCATTTGAAATGTTTGATGGACTTCAAAAATGAGGTGGTTTTTTTTTTTTTTTTAAAGTTGTGGTTTAGAATAATACTTGTATGGGGTGGAAATGCAACATTCAACATTTCTTTTCGGTAAGCTAAAGAGAAGCAAAAGAAAAATTAGTGCTATATTATTTGAGTCATTAGAACACTGTTCCTATGCCAAAGCAACCTGCGAGGATTTGAAATTAATTTTTTTAATTAATAAAATTAACTTACCAATTTATTATTTTGTTTTTAAGTCTGCGAAAGCTACAGCTGATAGGAAGTCCATGTCCAAGCCTGGTGGATTTGAGGGAGACTTGCGTGGCCAGTCCTCAGACATTTCAGAGAGGATGTATCCACAAGAAGTGGAACTGGGATCCTCTCAGAGTGATTGTATAATAGCTGGAAATGAGTCTGAGGAACCCCTAGCAGCACACATGTCCAGGAAAACCGCTATATCCCAGTTTGAAGGCAAAGCACTAGGCCTTGACAAAGCCATTCTTCATAGTATTGACTGCTGTGGTAAGAACTATATTTGCATAATACTGTAATTAGATCCCAATCACTTGGTCCAGACCAAATTCCAACATCTTTCATTACCTTACAGAAACTAGAATTCTCTCCTTTAGCTTTGTTGTCTAGAAAATAAGTTGCTGTACTATCTCTCATTTCCAGTGCTTTATGAAAGCCCATTTTTGTTAAATATCTTCATGCTGTTAGTAACTGAGAAATGTCTGCTTCTACAATAACTTTCACTAATCCTAACTACTTTGACTTTTATGCAGTTTTTCATAATCCAAGTTTAGGTAGTATTAGCACTTCAGTTTTTTTTTGTTTTTAATATCTATATCTATATCTATATATCATATCATTCCAGCCTCTGATGATACCAAAAAGAAGATGTATAGTTCTATCCTAGTAGTGGGAGGAGGTCTGATGTTTCATAAAGCTCAAGAATTTCTTCAGCACCGAATTCTCAACAAAATGCCTCCTTCTTTCAGAAGAGTTGTTGAAAATGTAGAAGTCATTACAAGACCTAAGGTATGATGTTAATGAAGCTGAATTAATGAACTATTCATAGACTATTTGGAATCTAAAGGTTTAAAAATCTATTATTTCAGAACTATCACAGTTCAGTTACATGCCTTATGGGAGACCTCAGATCAGATTGTTTTTCAGATCGCTATACTATGAGCTACCACTACGGATATATGTATCTGGAGGTAGAATGACTAGTTATAGTAGCCTTACAATTGATAGATTATTGCTAATTGCTTCTTTCAGAATAAGAAACTTAACCAACAGCTAGTAAAGTTAGTTTTAGGAAAAGGGACTCGGAATGGCCGTGAGGAATATGGTGAAGGATCACTAATCCTGTCTGCTTGTCAGTAACTTGAGTTAACATTAGCAAAGAAGGAAGAATAAGAAATATAAGAGGATGCATAGTATTGAGTGTAAATAATATTTGGCATTAATCAGCTAAATTTCTAAAACCAAACTATTTAAGTATTCCCTTTTTCAATAGTTTTACTCGCAAGGCTTGATTTTCCTTGTTGATACACTGTAAAATCAGTGACTTCCAAGTTCCTTAATAAATTAAACATGGGGGGAAATATTTAGGTTTATCACACAAAAACGTTGGGGGAAATTGTTGGCCAGATTTTCAAAGGTGCTGAGTGACCTTTCATTAAATTAAATGAGAGCTGCCGGTATTTAGTACCTCTGAAAAACAGATCCATAATTTTTATGCAATCCTTGTTCTTAATTTTAGGATATGGATCCACGCTTGATTGCATGGAAAGGCGGTGCAGTTTTGGCCTGCCTGGATACAACCCAGGAACTATGGATATATCAGCGAGAATGGCAACGCTTTGGTGTCCGGATGTTACGGGAGAGAGCTGCATTTGTGTGGTAATCTAACAAGATTATAATGGAACCTCAATTGAATATTACTTTTCAAAATTGTCCTGTTGTCCAAAGCAAGCTCATTTCCCCTGCTTGTGGTTTGAGACTTTTTTTTTTTTTTAAATGTGCTAGTTTTTGGCTGAGGTTTTTCAGAAGAACCTGAATTAGGTGCCAAAATCCTACTGAGTCAAAAGGGAAGTAAGTGCCTAAAATGCATGGGCACCTTCAAAAATCCCAGTTTTTGGCTTTTTACATACAGATTTCTGTGCATATGGGTGCTCCTGCTTTATCCAAATAAATTATAAACAGTTATGTCACAAGTGAAACTTAAAGCTGCACATCATTGAAAAGCTATGTATAAAATACTAAAGTGGCATACAGACATACATGCATTTGTAAATAAGTAACATTATACTGAGTGATTTGGTCTTAACTTTAGAAGCAATAAGTCTAGACCTGGAAGCTTTTAAAGGAAAATTGCGGTGCCTCTTAATAGGACTGATTTAAAATGTAATGGATCTGACTCTTCTTCTTAAACATATAAAACCATTAAGACCAGAAACCTGTGTAAAAGTGAAATTAAGTACCGTTGAGGAATAAAGTAAGTATCTTAATACAGCTTTTTCCTTCTGTTTGATCTTCATGAATTTTATTTAATGCAATATTACTTCTCACACGTCTTTCGTTCTTTAGAAAAGAATCCATGTAATAAGAGTTTTTGTCCATATAAATATACAAACTTCTGGTGGTTACAAATACTTGGACAAGTTTAATGAAAAAAATGGAAAAAATAAACACAAGATACACATACCATCATCCCTGTTAAATGTTTAGTAACACTAAAATGAGTAGCAGCTTACAGCTACTCTTCCTAGTGGTGTGTGTTCTTCCAGAATCAATGCTAACTTCAAAGAGAAAAAGACCATTTCTCTATGACAATTGAAGCTGTGTTTCACCTATTTTCTTGCATGTTTTCAGTGTCAGGAAGACTTGTCAACATCCAAAACCACTGACAGTTATTGGCTCCTACCCCCTCGCCCCCCACTTAAAAATATCCCACAAATGCTGCATTTGAGCCAGCACACCAGTGTTCAGCGCTATCACAGTACAGGCAGCAGGAGCTCACCTTTGACAGGTAGCCCTTATTCATACAGAAGGATGGAGAAGACCATGAAGCTGAAATCCTTCTTGCTACTATCCACTGCTTAGACAGGCAAAAAAGCCTTACACTAACTGTAAAAAGTCATCAAATGTTATCTGAAGTGACAATTTTGAAATCTCCAGCGCACCCACAGTAGTGCCACCCCGCTATTGTTAATCCCACCCAGCAACTATTTGATGGCAACATTCCGCATTATGGGGGAATATGCCCAGACCATTCTTGCACTGCTAGCGCTTAGTTTGTTGTGGCTTATCCCACCCTGTCTGTTATAGCAATCTACGCTAGACTGTAAATATAAACATCATAGGGATACGTCTAGCATTTTAGTGACTACCAAAGAGGCATCTACTTTTTAAAAAATAAAAGAAAATTTGTTGTTTTTTTTAAGAGCTAATTTTCTTGTCACTGAAAGTTTTCTGGGAAAATGCATTAATGTTAAAACATTGGTGTAATCTTAAACTAAAAGCAGAGAGCTATATCTGTGTGCCATTCCTGTACATTTGTTGCAGGCAGCTGAAGACAGTCTGTCTCTGACTTTTTTCATCCCAAGGTACTGGAAGCATAACGAAGGAATACCCAATCTGGTATCTTTGTCTGTCCAAGTTAAATATTGTTGCTAGTTTTGCTGTAACAAAAAGGGTCCACAAATCTAACTGTATAAAACTCTTATTTAATTTTTTAAAATGTGGTAGCTGAACTGTATTACAGAAAATGTACATATTTACAGAGATCATATTTGGATTTGATAGTCTTCAAAGGGGTTCTGTACAATAAACATTTCATAATTCCACATGGTTATCAGTATCATCAGTGGGGGCTGACTTATACATATGGCAGATGATTTCATGAACCAAACATGGGTGTTAGTGGCCTATCCAGTTGTTTCCTTCTTGCAGTCAGTCAGGGGGGGAAACAAGTGTTGCTTCTTAAATACACTTAAGTTCCTTAGCAGTTGAGCGTCAGACACTACAGGAAGAGAACTGCTATAACTATTACATAAATGTATTAAGTCCTTTATTTACACTACAAAACTTACTCAGACACAAATTTATCATATAGGAGTATAATAATCTTATAGCATTAACAGTCCAGAGGAGGACATGAAGTTTTAGTTAAATTAAATCCAGTAAGCAGATAAAGGGAAAAAACCCGCTAACATATGCACAAGATAAATTTAAACAATCTTATGAAACACAGAAAATGGTAATTTTTCTCCTCTCATTAGAAAGTGATTCAAGATATTTTCCCCTCATGTTTTAATTTACCTATTTTTCTCCTTTTTTAGAATGTGTTTTAAACATAAGACCAAATCATGCCCCAAAGTCTATAGGACCATTAATTTTTTAAAAGTTTGTTTTGTTTTCCAAATACATTATGGTAACAATGATAATTCCATATCAAACTGACAATACCTATCTCTTCATTCTATACTCTTTTCCTTAATTTTAAAAACTAGCTTTACAATTAAATGACTAGCTTTAAATATTTCTTTATAATTATATAAAGGAGTTTACAATACACTGGTGAATGGGTGGCTACCTCTCCTGTGTAGACTTTTATAGCTTCAGTTTCTCTTAACTGATTTTTGCCCTGATCCTGCAATTAAGCAGTGAAGAGGCTGAAAGTAAAGCTTGTTTTATCCAGAATTAATTTCACCCAAGCAAACTCCTTTCAAATCCATCAAATGCCTTACAAAATCATATCCTGCTGCTGCTGAGACCGTGTTGATAGTGTAGAACATAATATATTGTATTCCTCAGTTTGTATACATTTGGTGGTAGATCTCCAGCCACACACTAATTTTCTATTTGTGCCATGGGCCTTCCTATGTGAACTAGAAAGATCTCTACAAAAGATGTCAATGTCCTTCATAAGACAATATTTTGGACAGCTGTTGAGAGCACCTGGGAGAGTGTCTTTTGAATTTATTTCATTGAAAGAAACCACCATGTATTTGTGCAGAGAAGATATATTTTTCACATCACTGCAGAAGAGGTTAAATGCAAGAGTGAACATACACTCAGAGTTATCTTTGTGGTTTCCTATGCTTTTGTGGCAAACAGCATCACACTCAGTAATGATAGAGCTTGAACTGAGGAAAATTATCTTATCTGCAATTTCTTTCTGAATAGCAAGCCATTGTACGGGGCCTTGTTCAGCAATTCTCCTTTTCTGCCACACATCGATAATGACATCACTTTGACAGTGCTTGTGCAGAAATTCAGCAAAAGCCAGGACAGTATGCTGAAAACACACTTCTTTTGGATATATAACCAGTACTTTAACAGGTTGTTGTAGCTCTGCACGATGGAAGAACATTTTCTTTGTATCTGTTAATTAAAAAAAATATATATATACTATATTGAAGTTAAACATTTTTAGCAGCAAATAAAATCAACATTTGAATGACTTCCTAAACTAGATACGGAGGAGTTATGTACTTGTAAAAAAATTTATTCCAGAAGATTCATTTTTAAAAGGTTATATTATGCAAGTTAATCACTAAATCATGGCTCTCACTGGCTGTGGTTCGCTGCCCCAGGCCAATGGGGGCTATGGGAAGTCACGGCCAGCACATCCTTTGGCCCATGCCGCTTCCTGCAGCCCCCATTGGCCTGGAGCCGCGAACCGCGGCCAGTGGGAGCCGCGATCGGCTGAACCTGCGGACGCAGCAGGTAAACAAACCGGCCCGGCCCGCCAGGGTGCTTACCCTGGTGTGCCGCGTGCCAAAGGTTGCCGATCCCTGCACTAAACCCCATCTACTAGGAAACTGCTGACACTTGTTGTCAAATAAGTCGGTGTGTCCCCATGAACCAATGCTGAAAATAGACTGAAAAAACAGTTTTTACTACTACAAGACAGTACAGGTTCCATTGTGTCCCAGTCACCTTTCTGTAACAGTGCTATAAACAGTTTTGTGCCATTTAATGTAAAACTGTGTCCTCACTCTGAAAACTGCAACGTTATTTTCAGAACTCAATGGTACAGAATTATTTTTTTGGCTAATTTAGTTTCTCATTTTGAGGATGTGGTTTAAACTTCTCGCTGACAATGAGTGGAGTCTTTATTTCCGATTCATGTATTTGTTTCTACTTGATGGCCATGACTTCTAAAGCAAAGGAGAGAGGAAGTGTAATAAAACAGTGTGCTGAAATAAAGTGCATGCTGCCTGCACAATGAGTATCCAAGAGCTAGTCTACATATTTGTCAAATGGTATAATCTCCAGCTAAGACCAAAGATGATCAGTTTAGTAAGGACCATACCCCCAATTTTGTTTCTCTGTATTTTAGAAACATAATTCTAGTAGGTGAAGTGTAGGATGGAAACTAGGAAGTCTAAGAGGGAAATTAGCCAAAGAAACTCTCAGTATAGCTGACTCAGGAAGATTACATGAAAATGGGTGGGTTTGCTGCACTACCAGAGAGCTAAGAGGGAGCATTTGAGGAGAACAAGGCCATTGCAGAGATGTTAAATGGTTTCTTTGCTTCATTCCTCACCACAGAGGATGCTGGGGAGATACCTACTCTTTTCAGGTAATAAAGACGAGATGCTGTCTAAAACTAAGGGGTTAGGAGGTGCTGAGCAAACTAAGATGAGCAGCAAAAAATTAGCAGGACCTGATGAGCAAAGAGTTCTGAATGAGGAAGCATGGGGCTAACAAAAAATAGGCACTAGGTACTGTATCAGAAGACTGGAGGGTAGTAAAATGTTGTGCCTATTTAAAAAAAAAAAAGGCTTCAAGGCTTATCCTTGGAATTAGACTAGTGACCTTTACTTAAATGTGAGGTAAACTGGCTGAAACATTTAGGGTTATAAAATACCTAGATTAATGTGATAGTCTAGGGATAAGACAACCTGGCTTCTGTACAGAAAAATCATGGCCCATTAGTAGAATTCTTCATGTCAACAAAACAGTGGATTAAGAAAAGCAGCTAGTAGATATAATTTATTTGGACTTCCTAAGAGCCTCTAATAAAGTCCCTCACCAGAGGCAATTAAGGAAAGTCAGTGGACGTAGATAAGAAGTAAAGAAACTGGTTAAAAATCAAAGAGAGCAGGAATAAAGTATCAGTTTTAAACATGGCAAAAAGTTGGGGAATATCAGTGTTCCCTACTAGGGCTGGTGTTTACTATATTTATTATTCAAGTGGAAAATGATCAGTGAGGGAGGGGGCAAAACTTGCAGATGACATTTATTTAGGTTAGTCAAGACTGGCAAAAGCTGTCATGAGTATCAAAGTGATCTAAAAAATCTAGGAAAAGGGGCAGCACAATAGCTGCAAAAAGGCCATGTCCATTGAAATGAAAAAAAATTAATAGGCATTGTGGGGTATTGGATTAACTACCACCAAGAGATGGAAGGAAAAAGACTTGGGCATCCTTGGGACAGCTCCACAAAAACCTCAGGCTTCTGTTGTGATATATGACATTCAATGAAACTGAAAGATGACATGTAGAACTGGCAAAAGGAAATACTTTTTTAACCCACTGAATTATTAACCTGTTTAATTCACTGACGTACATTACCACTGAGGCAAGAGAGAGCCTACTAGGATTTAAAAAAAGATGATACTTTTATATTGATGATGAGAACATCTACAGAAAATCAGAGGTATAAACCCTTGTGTTTCAGGGTATAAACCAAGCCAGCCACTAATCTTGGGTGTTTAGGAAGAAACTTCCCTTATGTGCAGGTTATTCCATAAGTGAAGTCTCTTGCACTTTCCTGTCAAGCATCTGGTACTAGGCATTGTCATAGATGAGATACTGAACTAGAGAAATCACTGGTGTGAGCCAATATGGTGGCTCCTCTACGTCTATCTTAGTTCTATATGGGCTTTGCTTGAGGCAGTGCTTCTTATAAATGTCATCTGAGACTTTTCTACTTCTGGTTTGCCCCTAAAACATAAGTCTTCTCTTCCCACCTTGCCATTCTTTTATCTCCTCTAGAGACATACATACAAAACAAGTAATGAATCTAGTGATCCCTAGAATTGGGAACAATTTGTGTTTTAGGTAATTTTTAAATTACTGTTTTGTTTTTTTAAATATAAATAGTTATAGGATTGAACATTTACCCTGAGATGTACATATAAGTGAAGGGCGGGCTAAGAGTTTCCTAAATAAGGGAATAGTAATGCTTGCTTGTTGTGATATTTAAAAGATATGATATATAAGTGCACTGCAATACCTTTAATATGAACTGCCTCACTAAAAGGAAGCTGAGGTAAAGATCAAAGAACCTTAAAGTAAGGCTTTTTCAAAAGAGTGAGTAAAGGTCTTACCATGGTTCCTGAAAAATACTACAGCAGCAATCACACACACGGTTACAAATAAAGCAACAAGGATGAAACACATATATCTTCCAGCTGAATCAATTGTGGTGGTCCCTAAAAGAGAGAGAACCATAAGTCTTCAATGAGAAGCCTTTTGAATAATTGACTTTAAAGGGGGGGAGGGGGGGGGAAGGCGTCTGGTTACTTAACAATTGAACTGAGCAATTCCAGCCTGTATACACGAAAGAGAAATTGCACTAAAATAGGACTTCCCAAAAAGATTATGCAGAAATGTTAACACTTGCTGAGGAACTTGAGAAACCCTGTTCTCTACACTGCAGCAGGTGCTGTCTTCTTCCCAGCCTACTCCCTTAAGTTTCCTTCCATGTCCCTGCCAGACACTGGCAAATACTTCCTCCTCCCAGCAGATTGACATCTCATGGGCCATTCTGACCTCCCTCTGCTGTTTTGTCAGCACTGATAGTTGTTAACTGGTTTTAATTTATGTAGTTTAAATACGCAATGTATTTAGCATGAAAACAAACATTTTGGAAGGAGTGCTGTAAGAGGAAGGATAATGAAAGACAAAGTAGACCAAGGACTTGAAAGGGACTGCCAGAGGTACAGTATATGATCCTAGAGTGCTCATCATCTACTTAGCCTTAACGTTAATCCTTCCCGTGCTGCCAGTTGTTGCTTATGGTATAAACAAGACTCTCCCATCCTGGTCTGTCATGCTGTTTGGCAGAATGGCGAACTTGTGTTTCAATAACTTAACTTTAAAAAAAACAAAAAACAAGGATAGGTTGTTGGCCTATTTCTCAACCCCCCAGCCTGGCGGACCAGTGGAGTGCTGTCCATCTGATCTGCTACCCTTTGACCTGTCCAGTTTAGGTGGCCCTACCAGGAGTTAAAACTGCTGCCACCACAGCTCTGAGGGGCACTGGAACACAGAAGCCTTTCTACCATATCAAGCTGCAGTCCCTAGGGAAGGATCGTTAAAGAAGTCTCTGAAATTCAAATTTTTCTTTACCAAAAAGTAACTGCTCTTGACTTGAAAGCGTAAGAGACACACAATGGTAGGTCAGTGGACATAGTAAGAGACAGAACAAGCCATAATTCCTACTTCATCTATTTTGAACACTGAAACAATTCTGATGATAAATGCTCAACTAACCATTACTGTGGTTTTGAACACATGTTGTTAGGGTTCCTTTGTGCCTTCGACAATCATATTCACATTTGGCAAAATACGGAATTATCTGAAGAAAAAAGAAAAGTAGAAGAAAAATTCTAATATGCAGACAAGTAAATACTTAGCGACAGATTTATTCCTTCCTGTTTCTTTTATCCTGCTTGGCCCTTTGGTGTCCTATTCTGACTACTGAGTTTCTTAAAGAGACTTTTTCACGTGACAATACATAAACTTTAAAAGTACTTTCCTTACTAATAACTTATATGACTAAAATGAAAGAGTAATTTCCTTTTCACTGTTTATTCTGCTGGTTTATCTTGTGCATGACCATGTTACTGCAATGCCTGGGTTGCAAACACTAATTGGGAATATTTAAACAATAAATTTGTTAAAATTAAATAGTTTTAAAATGAATTTCATTGAACCACTTCTTTTCATTTTAGTAAGTTCAATAAAACCTAGATTTGGGGCTTAAACTGCCTGTGTCCATTTAAATGATGCACATCAATAACAGGAATAAAGAGCCCAGTACATGTGTCTTCTCAGGCTAAAAGGCAAACTACAGTATTAACATATGCTCTTTATGAAGCTGTACTTAGTAAGAGTCAAGGCTTTTCTATATTCTCTGGTGGTTCTATAACTGGGAAATGCATCTGAGACTTATTGGAGTTGAGGTCAGAATAAGGTATATAATTGAAAATTGGCTGCTATACCATCATATATAAACCTCAGTTTGGGTACCAATAGTTTATATGCAACCACAATTTTGGGCCCACACTGAAATTAATGGGAAAACTCCTATTGATTTCTATGGTACAGCTTATTATCCTACAGCTTATTATGAACCTGACCATTGTGTATACAGAACAAGAATACACAATCCCAACCTTAAATGGACCAATTTAGAATCCAGTCCTTTGTAGATGTTTTTAAGAATAAATATAAACTCCAGATAATACATTTCCCAGTTTATATGTTTATCTTCTCTGTGCAGTGAAGCAATTTTATGGCAATAGAAACCACAGGATTATAGATTCATCTGTTTGTCTTAGTTGTTCCCACATCTAGATCTTCACACATATATATCCCCAAAAGGCAAGAATTGAGAATCTGAAAACAGTTCTGTGAGTGTGGATCTGAAAAACACCCCAGTAATACCAAGACCTCAGTGTAAATATATTAAACACGTTTGTCTTAAGCGTTGTAGCACAGGTGAATTATACTGTGCAGTTTATTTAATCACTATTAGTAGAAACAAAACTTATGTCCAGTAATCCATGTCCATGATGTTCATTTCATACAGTACAAAGGTGAACTTGAAATCAAGAGCTACACAGTATTGCACACAGGTTTACTGGACATTAGTCAGAAACAATGTAGTATTTGCATACAATTCATTCATTTTAAAGAAGCTACTTTTTCCATTGCAAATTCAATCAAAATTGAACTTTACCTGTACAGAAATATTGTTGCTTTGATCACTCACTGGTATTCTAATAGAAGTTCTAGTTTCATTGATCTAATGCAGATAGAAACCCCCAGGAAAAAAAAAGGTTGAAGCAAACGTGTTACACAAAGGAATAATTTAAAAATAATACATAGTAAGTAAAAATATATTTAAAGTATTGATCAGATTTATTGACACTATTAAATATAATACACATCTGTTGTTTTAAGTGATGATTATATCATTTTTAAATCTGACCTCTTGGCTAGATAAGAAAAAATTTCAGAATATTTCAGTATGTAACCTTCATTAAGAATAAGTTTGAGTTTAGGTAACGCTTCTCTAAACTAGTACTGTATTACCATTTTACAGTCTATTATTCCACCTTCCCTGTAGAACACTCCCAATTGGAAAATGTTACAAATGGAAGCATTTTTAAAATCTTAAAGATAAATGGGAAAACCATGAGGTAGCACCATGGGGAGCAAAATGTTTAAATCATAGAAGATTAGGGTTGGAAGAGACCTCAGGAGGTCATCTAGTCCAACCCCCTGCTCAAAGCGGGACCAACACCAACTAAATCATCCCAGCCAGGACTTTGTCAAGCTGAGCCTTAAAAACCTCTAAGGATGGAGATTCCACGACCTCCCTAGGTAACCCATTCCAGTGCTTCACCACCCTCCTAGTGAAATAGTTTTTCCTAATAGCCAACCTAGACCTCCCACACTGCAATTTGAGACCATTGCTTCTTGTTCTGTCATCTGCCATCAATAAGAACAGCCTAGCTCCATCCTCTTTGAAACCCCCTTCAGGTAGTTGAAGGCTGCTATCAAATCCCCCCTCACTCTTCTCTTCTGCAGACTAAACAAGCCCAGTTCCCTCAGCCTCTCCTCATAAGTCATGTGCCCCAGCCCCCTCATCATTTTCTTTGCCTTCCGCTGGACTCTCTCCAATTTGCTCACATCCTTTCTGTAGTGGGGAGCCCAAAACTGGATGTAATACTCCAGATGTAATCCCCAGGTCCTTTTCTGCAGAACTGCTGCTTAGCCAGTCGGTCCCCAGCCTGCAGCGGTGCATGGGATTCTTCCATCCTAAGTGCAGGACTATGAATTTGTCCTTGTTGAACCTCATCAGATTTCTTTTGGCCCAATCCTCCAATTTGTCTAGGTTATTCTGGACCCTATCCCTACCCTCCAGCATATCTACCTGTCCCCCCAGCTTAGTGTCATCTGCGAACCGTCTGAGGGTGCAATCCATCCCATCAGCCAGATCATTAATAAAGATGTTGAACAAAACCGGCCCCTGGGGCACTCCGCTTGATACCGGCTGCCAACTGGACATTAATCCGTTGATCAATACCCGTTGTGCACGACAATCTAGCCAGCTTTCTATCCACCTTATAGTCCATTCATCCAGTCCATACTTTTTTAACATGCTGGCAAGAATACTGTGGGAGACCATATGAAAAGCTTTGCTAAAGCCAAGATATATCACATCTACTGCTTTCCCCATATCCACAGAGCCAGTGGGCAGTGTGTGCTGCAGATTAGTGACTAGACCTTCCAAATTAGCAGAACTCAAATACTCAGGCTCTGGGATTTTACCCAGTTCTCTTACCACCTGAAGCACAAAGAAAAACTTGCTGCTTCTTGGGGAAAAGGACCATAATTATTGGAGCACAGCTCTTCCTAAAGTAGGCTGTCATTCTCCTAGAACCCAGCACACAGACTTCTCATGGTCTGCTGGCCAGTTCCTCTAATTTGTCTGAAAAAAGCATGTCCCCTGCTAACTTGGTAAAATGGGTTGTAATGTAGATTGTCAAAAAGGAGAGGAAAAATAAAAGCAATTGGATTTACCATTTTGGGGTATCTAAAAGAGCATGTGTATGTTTTAATGTTAGCTGTTATATGTACAAGAAAAATACCTTTGTCGTCAAATCCCGTTCAATAGGTACATCACATTTCTCACACTCACAGAGAAGTATGGTATATTTGGTCCCAAGGCTACTTGTGGTAAAATTCACTTCCACTTCTGCCTCTATTTTACATGCAGTTATATTTGGATTCCACAGACTTCCTGTGGGTTGTAAAGAATACAGTTTAAAATTCTTAATAACTGCCTATGTGCTGAAAGAAGTTCCATTGTGAATGTAAAAGGTGCCAGACTGACAGCCCAAGAGACTGACTGCCTGTTTGGACAGCATGGGCAGCGGCAAAACAATTGCCCCACAGTGCCCTAATTCTGACCAGCAGAGACAATCCTCAGAAGTGAAAAAACAGGCTAAATTCCACACCCATTGACTTGTTGGTCTCTCTGCTGAAGTGCCCTACTTGGGGGAGAGGGAGTGTGTCTCAGAGTGGCTAGTCAGAAGAGTGGTTGGTCAAAGTAGCTATGTTGCTGCTGAGTTCAGGCATTGATATTTTAAAATGAATGTGGCAAGCATGTCCTGCATATTTAAGACTCAAACAAATTCAGAAAGGGTTTTTAGCCTCCTCCCTGCCAGATCCTGCATGGAATTCCTTTGCCTCATCACAGGTGCCTTTTGCAATCTGGGCACCTCTCCAATGGTAACTGGACTAACTCTACCAGCTCATAAACACATGCCAAATTAATCTCTCAATCCCACAATAGATTAGATTAGGAAGTATGGAAATATCCTCTAATTTAGACTGTGCCTACTGCTACTTTAGGAATGTGCAGGATTCTGAAACTTCTGATTTCATGGGAATTCAAATTTGGTACCAGAAGCAAGATTCAGATTTAGGTCTCTGCTTCCTATTTAACAACTGCAGCCTTCACTCCATAGCTTGGATTGGGGTTAGCACATGGTCAGATCTGATATCACACACAAGACACCAGATATCAGCATAATGCTATCACATTCTTTATTACAAAGAATGTCCAAAAGGATACAAGGAGGGCTATTTGCCAAAACTACAGGGGACAAGATAGTTTGATTTAAATATTTGCACATTTTCATGGGATTTCTTTATTTAATTAGTCTCAAAGGGCAGATAGTCCCTTGTGGATAAATAGAATCTTGTGAAGAGTTATGAGCAGTTTTCTTTCTTCTCATTGGCTGCATGTATATCCTGGCTCTGAAATTGGCCCCAAGGTGTCTATCCCCCCTTTTCAGTATTTTAAAGACTTTATAAGGTAGAAAATAAATATCAAGGTTGTGCATATTGCTACATTTGTGAAAATAAATCCAGGGATACATCTATTGTACTTACCCACTTCTGTGCAACTTTTGCTGTATTTCATTACATTATCTTTACAACCTGTGGATTTAAATGGATTTTATATATTTTAGCAAATATACTATCTCTTTGCAGCTACATATTTTCTTTGGAGCCTATCACGTGCACATATGAAGTTATTTCTCACCAACAAACTGTAGATATCACAATTAGAGTTATTTGCTTTCCTGGGCAGCTCCTATGAAATGAGCTCCATGAACAGCATTCTCGTCTCCTCATTTAGTTCTCCCATTTTGGAAGTGTCACCATCCTTCTCCCCTGTCTCAGGCACAAAAATGTTGGCAGCTCTGCTCATGTATGCAGCTAACGACACTGCAGACACATGATTCTCTTCAGATAAAAGGTTCTGGTGACCCCCCCAAAAAAACTTGAGGTCTTTCTGATAGCATTAGAAGCCTCTTCACACGTAATACATGCATCTACCTCCACTACAGAAGGTTGGTCCCCCCCCACTACAGATGTGGGATGTGGACAAATTGGAAAGAGTCCAGCGGAGGGCAACAAAAATGATTAGTGAGCTGGGGCACATGACTTATGAGGAGAGGCTGAGGGAACTGGGCTTGTTTAGTCTGCAGAAGAGAAGAGTGAGGGGGGATTTGATAGTAGCCTTCAACTACCTGAAGCGGGGTTCCAAAGAGGATGGAGTGAGGCTGTTCTCAGTGGTGGCAGATGACAGAACAAGAAGCAGTGGTCTCAAGTTGCAGTGGGGGAGCTCTAGATTGGATATTGGGAAACACTATTTGACTAGGAGGCTGATGAAGCACTGGAATGGGTTACGTAGGGAGGTGGTGGAATCTCCATCCTTGGAGGTTTTTAAGGCCCGGCTTGACAAAGCCCTGGCTGGGATGATTTAGTTGGTGTTGGTCCCGCTTTGAGCAGGGGATTAGACTAGATGACCTCCTGAGGCCTCTTCCAACTCTAATATTCTATGATTCTATGATCTTACCACAAATTAAAAAAAGGCCCTTAACTGCTTCCTCTGCTTTTTAATTGTCTACCTCCCAGCTGTCAAAATCTAAACAAGAAAAGATAAGACAAGGCCATGCCTGCTTACAGTGATTTAAAAACGAAGTGCTTTTTAAAGATGCCAAATTGACAGCCCTGGGAGGGGACAATCTTCTATCTGTCTACAGAACAAGTACAGCACAGGCAGCAGCAGCACCTTAACCCTGGTGGGGGGAGGTCCAAATCTAGATGTGAAAGTAGTGTGGATACCCATATAGCCTCCTTCTGAGTGCCAAGATGGGTGCCAGTTATTGTAGTATCACTGGTGATGGTGCTTGTTGTGGTATGGAAACCTTGTTCACTAGGAACTGGACAGACCTCAAATACTCATTTCACAGAGTCACCAAACGAGGATTGGTCACTCAGAATCACCCGAGCCATCTGGCCCCCCTTTTTGCAACACTTAGCCTATTACCAAGCTGCCTTATAGTTTCAGAGAAAGCTTATATTCTTGATTAGTTTATTAAGAACTAAAAGTGAGAATAAAGGTAGCCACAGGTGTGACATCATAAAAAACAAAAAAATCTAAAAAGTTTTCTGCTTTAAAAATCTGACTTTACCTATTACTACAAGTTAGAGAGAAAGAAAGTAGGGAAGAGAAAGGAGAGCTTGGAAGGAAAAAGTAACTAAGGATGTGTTATCAAAG
Source organism: Terrapene triunguis (assembly GCF_002925995.2). NCBI lineage: Eukaryota > Metazoa > Chordata > Testudines > Emydidae > Terrapene > Terrapene triunguis. The sequence continues at coordinate 26,360,894 of NW_020664440.1, forward strand.
CTGAATTAATTATCTCTGCATCTACATGTTTATTATGCAGTCTGTTTAAACATGAAAATGCATTTGTTTTTGTTGATTCCTAGCTTTTCAAAACATCCTGTACAACAAAGTCTAGAAAGAATTCAGTATCATAAATGAGATTTTCATATGAACCAGGTTAAATAGAGACTGGCAAATTACCTGGTGAAGTTAACATGATGGATTTTGATGGAGAATCCTCATATATATTTGCTGGGGGAAGGTTGTAAGCACTGATAGAATAAAACATTTCTGGTTCTACAGGGAATCCAATGTAGTGGAACTGCCACTAAAACAAAACAATTAAAACAGCAGTTTTGAGGGCCAAATTCTTCTTTCAGTTATGCATGGCAACTTCAGTGAACTCTGTGAGCTGTGCTGATATAACCGAGAAGAGACTTTTCCTCTCAAATCATTAAATACTGAGAGAGAGATACATTGAAACAGTGAACAACAGAATGTTAAGGTAATGGAATGTCTGAGATACACACTGCTGTGAAACTTGTTTGGTTCTTAAGATCCTGATACCAAAAACCATTCAGTAACTTTTCCAATATCAGTTTATGCCTGGTAGAAGAATTCAGAATAACACATCCAAATCCAGCTTTGAAAAGGCAAGTTTTCTCCTCATCTTAGTAATAATTAAAAAACAACAACTAACATTTGAAAGATACCACAAGGCTAATCATCCCCATCACTTTCCTGAATCCACGGGAGCTAGATCAGGCATAGTTGGGGAGGTAGAAGTGCAGAAAGAAGGAGCAATGACTCCACATCAAGCTGTCCCAGTTCCTCAATCCTTTAGAAATTCACCACGGGTGTATCATGGGGTTGGGGTTCCACAAGATTGGAGAGGGCAGTCTGGGAGGAGGGCTGCCATCCAGGATACCATCCCCTGCCCCCGATCGTGAAATGAAAGATAATACTGAACCAGTCTGTATTATGTCACATTGGCTGCCTCTCTGTACTGGGAGCTCCAACACATAGAGACAGCGTGTGAGCAGAACTTATTGGGGAGACATGCTGCCACGGGAAAAGGCGCAGCTAGGTCCTCCACACAGCTTTACCCTCTGCCAGTGTCTGAAAAAATGCAGGTTTGTACAGCTAAACCCATTTTACTAAATTTTCTGAAGGAGTCCCATTTACAGCTCATTCTTTCCCAGCCCTCTAGGCATTAACTGTGACACAGAGGAATGATCTGGCCTTGACTTTTAAATGACACCTCCCTACTCTCTCCTCCCTAATAACAACAAACGACAAAATAATCATTTTTAAAAAATGTTCTTACTCTTCTATTCCCAAACATGGTTTGACTTTGAAACTTCTCTGTGTAATTGCACCGAATACACTCAAAATGTTCTCTGGTTCCTATACTCATCACACAGATCTTTGTGGCTGTCAGTTCTTTGATGCTGGCTGGAAGTAAAGAAAAAAAATTGGTATTCATAGATATAAATATTTGCATAGACCTTTGCTGCTCATACATAAAGAAATAAAATAAACCTTGCACAGTATTAAACAGAGAAAACTATAGTGATACAATAGATCCTGGCATAAAGGTTGTCGTGATACTCTTAACCCTCTGGCTCTATTTACAGTATAAACCATGGTCCTAGCTATCACCATGTTTTTGTAATACTGTATCTAGTTCATGCCAGACTCATCTGACCAAGTTAAAACAAACTTGACTAAGTTAAGTCCATAGCGCGTCTCTTTTCACAGCTCAATCATATGTATACAGTACAGCTATAACTACAACACTAACTTTATGTATAGCAGTGCACTCTGGGGAAAATCTGGGCAGCTATCCCAGAGTGCCGTAGCAAGGTTAGAGCATCAGTGGCAATACATGAGGTAATATGCTCTGGGATGTCCTTCTACCAAAAAGCTGTGAGGAAGGAAAAGTGGCCATACACATGTATTATTAGGTGGGTTCTCCATATACAGCAAAGAAACAATGTTATGAACTGGTTAAAGAAAAACAACTAGAAATCAGCACAAGTCATTATGGCTAGGATGGCATATGATTAATTGCTGTGCTTACTAACTGTTTATTAACTATGTTGTGTGTATATGATTAGAGCCAACTATGTCACTAACAAGTTACAAACTCAGTTAAACGTTTGCTGCTGGAATATACCAGCTACATTCACCCCAGTGATGCATACTTCACCCCCTGCCCTGAAGATTGTTCATGAGATTTTCCCTCTACAAGGTTACAAAAAAGAGAGGTGGGGGGGGCTTAAAATGAAGTCTGGAGCCAGTTGAGTATAAAAAAAGCAATCTTTGATAGTGGCACATCAACTCCTACATTGACACTTATCACAGCATATGTAGTGTTCTAGGGATTTGTACTAAAAATGCTTAAAATACTGAGATTTTTTGAGTACAAAGGAATGTCTGATTTCTAAAACTGTATTTCCATTACATTTGTACTAACATGACTATCCTTTGATTTTGCATGCACGTGTATGTGCTAGGAATTGCCAAGACAAAGATCACAGCAACAATGATTAAATGTTAGAGCAGCGGTTTTCAAACTTCGTTGCACCACGGCCCTCTTCTGACAACAAAAATTACTACATGACCCCAGGCGGGGGGCAGAGTAGAGTGGGAGCGGAGCATGAGCCCTGCCACCCCTGGCTGAAGCCCTTGTGCTTTGGCTTCAGCCCTGGGGCCCCAGCAAATCTAACGCCGGCTCTGGTGACCCCATTTGCGACCCACTTTGGGGTCCCGACAGGGCTGGCTCCAGGCACCAGCCGAGCAAGCTCGTGCTTGTGGCTGCAGATTCTACCAGGCGGCATTTCGCCCAATTCTAGGGCGGCACGGCTGCTTTTTTGTTTTGGTTCGCCGATCCGGCCACCCTGTTGGGGGCGGCAGCATGGAGGAGGGGAGCGCCCTGATGGGAGCGGGCTGCGCACTCCGTCTGCCCCAGCCAGTGCCAGGTCTGTAGCAAGCCTGGCAGGGCAGCCTGCGTCCTTCCCTCCCTGCCAACTGGAGCGGCACGGAGCCCTCCCGGCAGGCAGCGCAGTGGTAGGGGCCGCGTGGCGAGCGCCCCACTGAAGCCCTGGCCGCCCCCCTTCTTTCTCTCCCCCTCTCCCGCCCCCTCCCCCCGCTAGCCAGGGCACGTCTGCAGCACAGGGAGTCACCCTGCACCCTGGCTCCGGCAGCCCCGCAGGTTTTTTTTTTTTTTTTTTCCCCTTTTTTTTTTTCCCTTCCCCGCCCCCGGTTTTTTTTTTTTTTTTTTTTTTTTTTTCCGTTCTGGCTGCCCCGATTTTTTTTATTTTTTTTTTTTGCTTGGGGCGGTAAAAAAGTCAGAGCCAGCCCTGGGTCCCAACCCACAGTTTAAGAACCACTCTGTTAGAGCAAACTGCACAATCCTCTGCACCCCCTGACCACATGATTCAGTTACTACTGTTAACAAAGAAAAAAATCATATGTGGGGGATGGGGAGAATGGGAGGTAGAGAGGAATTGAAAAAGGAACAAACAATGACTTTTAAGGTTGTGGTTTGTTGGTTAGAAAGCATGCCTGCAAGAGATTAACTGTAATTACCACGAGTTGATGGTCCCAATCCACTTCCCATTTGACAAATGTCCCACATGAGAAAACTCACCATCACAGTCCTCAATAACTGACACCATGGTTGGTAGTTTCTATGGAGAAGCCAAGTGTCAAATGGGCCATGCAGACACACTTGCTCTTAAAAGTGGTTCCTCCAGTTCAAGACTGAGGCAAGATGGCAGGGCAGCATAAAGAAGCTTTCACTGCCACTGTTCCTGTTGTGTGCTTGGAGGACATCGATGTTCAGGGCTGTTAATGCAACATGCTTCACAAGCACTAAATTCAAAAGGAAATTTGATATTGTATAGTCTTATGTACTTGGATGTCACACCTACCATCCATGCTGAGGCTCCAGCTGATATTTATAAGATATGACCTGAAGTGTGTATCCACTTCTGTTTCAATTAACTGGGCACTGAGATTATGAAGATCTGCCGGTGTTAGACTGTGCCACTTTCTCAACTCATGAGCAGGACCTTGCAAGGATGAGTAGACATGCGTTAAAAGTAGAGCAGCTACCTAGTATTTAAACACATTCCATATCTATCAATCACTCTGTCAATTCTACTGGTATTTTTCACCTATTTATGCAAATAATCACTTTTTGTGTCTGAGAAACAAGAATTTACCATTAGGAAAACCACTCCTCTCCCATGCACCCAGCAGATTCCGTTTCTGGCACTAACAGTTTGTTTCAAAAACTCTGATTGTTCATTCTCATGTAACTAAATGATACATTCTTTTCATGTGCTGTGAAACTTCAAATCAGATGTATCTTATAAAGTCAGTCTGAGCATAAGTTTGGAAATCATGCACATTGATGACATTTGCAGTGTCTTTCCTGTATTAATAAGCACATTTAACCGTATTTAGTGTAAAACAGTTTTTTTTTTTTACCAAGAAATTGAGCAATATCTAAAAAATGGAGGGGGTGATGTCCTCCCAATGCCATCAACACAAATGAGATATCCCCAGACTCTAAACTAGTACTGCTCCTGAGACAGTATGCTGAGCTGGGACAATGTAGCTGTACTCAGTGTCTCCTGTAAGAGATCAGAAGTTCTGCAATGAATGAATAAAGATATAGAACTACCTTCTCTACTGTGGTAGTGACTGAAACCAATCATACCATGTCAGTGTACCTGGCCAACAGTCAAGTGGGAGACAGTTTGGAAGGGAGTCAAGTACTTGATAGACTGAGAGGAAAGAGATGGAGAAAATCCATCCTACTGGAAACAGTGTCTCTTATCAGAGAGAGAAAGCTTTAAAAAAAGAGAAGCCAACGTTAATACCAAAGTGGCAGGAGCAAGGCTCACCTTATCAGGCAGCGCACCAGGGGTACCAGGTTTGTATAATTTTTGGTGGTGCCCAAGCAGAGCCATCCCGTCCATAGGACGGACTGGGGCAACTGCCCCGGGCCCCGCACTTTGGGGAGCCCCGTGCTTCAGGGGAACATCAGGCCCCCCGCTAGCCTCCCAGGCCGCCCTGGACCCCGTGTCCCCCTGAAGCGCAGGTAGGGTGACCAGACAGCAAGTGTGAAAAATCAGGACAGGGGGTGGGGGGTAATAGGAGCCTATATAAGAAAAAGCCCCAAATATCGGGACTGTCCCTATAAAATCGGGACATCTGGTCACCCTAAGCGCGGGGCAGGGGTAGGCACCACTGTGTTGCACGACAGACACTTGACAAAATTACTGGACTTAGTGACGGACACGGGTGTGTGTGTGTAATTATGTCATTCAGTCATTCAACCTGTAAAATAGCACCGAATTTTCCACACTGAAAAAAACCTGTAACGTAGCTAATAATAAATAATAATAAATTAAACTCATATAATTAATGAAAAATGTGTGTATACTGAATATGAGATTATTACATAAGAAATGAAAATGAGCTTGCTTTGGGATTTTACAAGGCACTTATATCCTTTAAACACATTTGGTACCTTGAGTAATGATAACACTTCTTTCAAATCACATAAATAGGGAACCCATGGTCCTCTTCTCTCACCCCATTGCTGGCTGCCCTAGGGCTACAGAAAACCCTATGGGCAAAACATATGGAAAGAAGGGGATCAATTTATACAGCGGGCTGAAGGGGGACTCCCATAGTGCATTAATTAACACTTAATAAATACATCAAAATTAAATACATTACAGAGATAAGAACCTGTAATGATAGACTTTACTTCATGAGAAGTTCCAAAGAAAGAAGACTCAGAGGGAGTAATCGTAGGAGGAATCCTAGGGAGGTCAAAGGGAGGGACAGAGAACAAGGGTAAAGGCAGAGTTGCTGGAGGATTGACCCAGTCTTGTGCATCTCCCCTGTGGGTGGAAACACTGATCACTATCACTACACCTCTACCCTGATATAACACGACCCGATATAACACGAATTCGGATATAATGCGGTAAAGCAGTGCTCTGGGGGGGGGCGGGGCTGCACACTCCGGCGGTTCAAAGCAAGTTCGATATAACACGGTTTCACCTATAACGCGGTAAGATTTTTTGGCTCCTAAGGACAGCGTTATATAGGGGTAGAGGTGTATAGGAGAGAACAATAGAATAGAATGCCCAGAAGAATGAATGACTTGAGGACAATTTCCTGAAGGGACCCTTACCCTTCCAGAGCTTTTCTAGCTCTGACATTTACATTTCTACATGGGGTGGTTTGTAGGGTGACCAGATGTCCTGATTTTATAGGGACAGTCCCGATATTTGCAGCTTTTTGTTATATGGGCTCTTATTACCCCCCACTCCTTGTCCCGATTTTTCACACTTGCTATCTGATCATCCTAGTGGTTTGGCCCACAGAAATAAAAATCTGCACATCTTCCATGTGTTTTTTGGCCAATGGAAAAACAAGGTACAATTCAAATGACTTTTAAAATTGCCTACAAAACTGAGTTAACAAAATAAATGAGCTTATGAACAACCAGAAAATATACTTCTCAAGTGGAAAAAACTATAAGTGGACTTCTTTGCAAAGAAATTGTAAGTTTTCTTACAGGAAAAGCCACAAACTGCCTGGAAAGGCAGAATAGATTGAATTACTTGCCTCGGTGAAATTAAATACCCAGAGAATTGCTGTGCCTGTGATGATGATGAACGGGGCTTGCTCACCTAGGGCTCCCCCTCCCCGTGCTATGGAGGCATGGCCAGGCAGATCTGCATCTGCAAGCAGGCGTGCTGCTTCAGGTGCAGCTCCCATTAGCCATGGGAGATTGTGCATCTCCCCTGTGGGTGGAAACACTGATCACTATCACTACACCTCTACCCCAATATAACGCGACCCGATATAACACGAATTCGGATATAACGCCGTAAAGCAGTGCTCCGGGGGGGGCAACAGGTTGGGAGCCTCCCAGCCAATGGGCTTGGGAGGGAGGGGGGAGGCAAAGGGGGAGATTGTAGTGAGCAGGGGAGGAAGCGGGGAGGGGAGCTGTCTCTGGAGGCACAAAGGGAAGAGAAATCTCTGGAGAGGGGTGACGGGGCATAGGAGCCGGTGGGGGTCTTTCGGGGAGGCAGAGGGTTGTGTGGGTCTCTGTGGGGTGGGGCGAGTGATGGACGGAGCCAGCTGCAGCCCTGGTCTGCTCTGTGGGGGAGGATGGGGGAGGTTGCTACCAGGGCCGACTTTAGCAAGAGCGGGACCCGATTCCTGGGGGCGGGCCTTGCGCCAAGCCCCGCCCCCAGGAATCGGGCCGCGCTCCGGCTGGAGCTTCGGCCGGGGTCGCGGGGCTTGGGTCCGGCCCGGAGCCGAGCCGTGGGGGCCGGAGCCGAGCCAGGGGGGGCCAGGCCGGAGCCGAGGGGGCTGGGCCGGGCTGGACCCAAGACGGACCCAAGCCGAGCTGCGGGGGCCGAGCCGAAGCCGCTGGGGCCAGGGGTGCTCAGCCGGGGCCGGGCCGGCACGCTCGGCCGGAACCGAGGCCGGAGTGAGCTGCTCAGCCGGGCCGGGCTGGGCTGGGCTGGGCTGGGCCGGGCCCGAGCCGAGGGGGTGGGGCCGGGCTGGACCCGAGCCGAGCCGCGGGGGCCGGGCCGGGCGGGGCCGGAGCCGAGCTGCGGCTGAATCAGCCTAAAGCCGGCCATGGTTGCTGCAGCCCACCCCCCCAGGAAGCCACCTCTGTACTCTGTATTTAATGCCAGCCCCAGGGTACCCAATGCTGCTCCTTCCCCTTATCTCCCCCCACCCCCCTGTCTGACAGTGAGAGACTCCTGCTGCTCTGTCTGCCTGTGGCTCCCTGCTGTGGAGGCGTGGCCAGGCAGTTCCGGCACCGCCCCCCGCAGCTCCCATTGGCCCTGGTTCCTGGCCAATGGGCTGGAAGCCGGGTCAGCGCTGGTGCTGTAGAGCGGGGACAGAGGCAGCCTGCAGAGCTACCCTGCCTCCGCCGAGACTCTCCACAGCACATAGGGACACGGAGGGGGGGCGTCCCCGAGGTGAGAGCGCCCCCCATTGCCAGCCCATGGCGCGGGGTCCCCCAAAGCACGGGGTCTGGGCCCCAAACATTGATGGAGCCAGGCTAGGGTGACCAGATAGCAAGTGTGAAAAATCAGGGCGTGTGTGTGTGTGTAATAGGCACCTATATACAACAAAGCCCTGAATATCGGGACTGCCCCTATAAAACTGGGACATCTGGTCACCCTAAGCCAGGCCCACCTTCATGAATATTGATGGAGCATGGGCACCACCGGCCCATATAACTCACCGCCTATAGTCAGTTACTGAGTGTTTGAATAATCACAGATTAGCTATTTTTAATTAGGTACCTCTTTTTAACAGTGTAAAGATATCCATTTTATTTATACATACCATTTTCAAAGCCACACTTAATAGACTGGAAGAAAGAAAGAAAACAGTATTAAAATAAAACAAACTGAATGCAGACAGATCTACTCTAAAGATAGAAATTCCCTATACTTTTAACATATTAAAATCCCAGCTTTAAAGAGATAGCATTAACTTGAAACAAAATCATGCTTCTGCCTGAAAATTATGTACATACTATACAGTAGTTACAAGCACTGTCTAAAATTTCTAAAACTGAAATAAATTAGAGAATAAAATTATTGCTCTTTTTAAAACACAGGTGCTTTACTTTAAATAAAAATATCCTGTCAGATGTATAATCAGTTTAACAGTTTCCCTTGAAGGCAGGTCAACTTCTCCTTGCTGCAAAGACTCAAACATCAACAGAGGAGAAGAAAAATCCGTATAAGATATTTAAAGATTAATTTTTAAAAATTCAAGACATACTATTTAATGTATGTATTTCCCTCAGAAAGTGACAGCAGTGCACCTTTAAGTCATTGTTTCAATCATTTCTACAAGATTCGAACTCTATAAATACGCTGGTCTGCGTTTGCTAGTTTGCAGAATGGGGATGGACTGATGTAAAAAGCGACATAGCCATCTTACTTTTTTTCTTTTTCATTCTGCATTTTACATGTCCTTTTAATAGCAAAGTTGTAGTGCCACAATGACATTCTGTGACTAATGACACCTGGACATGACAGACTATCTTCCAGTTTAACAGCACTGACCCAGAAGAGAAGATCCTAACAATGTGAAATGTTGCCTGTTAGCAAAATGTTTTCACTTCAAATTTACACCTTTTAACATGGGGTTGAATGGCATCTAACCACTGTGCAATAGACCAATGCAGAGTATCAGAGTCTGAATGAAAACACAACCAAACCACATACAGACAGCCAGAACCAAAGAACCTGCCACCTATTAATCTAGTAGAATTTAGGGGATTGTGAGGCTTAAAATTATGTGAAGCCAGGTTTTTGAGGTACTGTTGTGCCTGGATGTCTAGGGATTTTGGTGCAATAGGAGCAGCTATTGAAAAAAAAAGTATTGGAAGGGATATAAATCCTCATGCTTTGGGGTTTAAACCAATCTCTATGAGGCCGAGGGTTAGGATGAGACCTTCATAGTGAGTCTATTATCCAACATCTGCCTGCTGCTAGGTTTCTTTCACCTGACTGAAACGTCTGATGCTAGCCATTTTTGGAGATAGGATACTGGTTTCTTTTGGGAACGACTTGACAGTCAGAAGTTACTGAGCAGGAGCACAGCCTGCTCTCATGCCCGTCATACACATATAATACCCTCTCTTTGAAAATTCTTCCTCTACCTTCCCTGTGACTATCAACAGGCATTCTTGGGAAAGCAAGTGACAACTCCCCCTCCCCATTAATTCAGGGAAACAAATATACTGACTAATAGGAGCTGGGAGCAGACTGCAGACTCAAGGCAGTGTCCCACTCAGACAGGGAGGACAGTTACACAGCTGTCACCGCCCACTCTGTGACATCCATCCCTTTCTAGTGCACAAAGAATCAACCATCTTTTGCACAGATTGGAGTGAAAAGCTCTTCAACTCCATTTGATGGGGAATGGGTAGAAGCGAAAGGGGTGGGTTATCCTCCCTCCTTGTATCTTACCTGCCAGCCTTGTCCCCAGGAACCACAGCTACTCAGCACCAAGGTCAGCAGGACACTGACTGCCAGAGTCATCTCCACTTGCAGGACCAATGCACCTTGGCTGAGATTGCCCTCTGCTCTTCCTGGGACCCTATTCACTACAAATCATTGAAAGCCTAAGCTCAGTGTCAAGGGTGTAGAGACACCTCCGCCTCCCTCACAGCCAACGTATTACTCAAAGCCTTTCCCCTCCCACTCCCCCAGATTTGGCCTGTCAGCAAGTCTGAAAACACCGCAATAAAAATCAACCCCTAAAGAGCTTTGGCTCAAAGCCAATACATAAACAGCAGAAGAAATACACACACTGTAACTTAGAGAAGTCACTTTTACAACACACAATAGCAAAAACAAGGCTCAGAGTAAAACCTGACATCCCCCTCCTGGAATCTTTCTGCTGTGCCTAGCTAAGCTGCAAGATCCCTCCCATTCTGGTGAAGCCTTATACAGTAGTTGAGGGCATGTAATTAATAAAACAATATCTCGCTGTATTTTCAGCTTTAACTCTTTGCATGCCTCATTTTCTGGATTTTAGAGCCGCTCACCATGGACAGCAGTGGTGGGGAGTGGTCAGCAACAAACAGTGATCAAGTCCTCAGACTGAATCCATCCCTGGTGTTACAGGGAAAGAATGGGCTGGTACTCAGTGTTGCTTTTTTGTGAGGCATAAAGAATATGTTTTTTTCCCTCCCAGAACAAAGTTCTTTTTCTCCTTGTTCTTTATGTTAGAAAGTCAGGTCCTGTCTGCGTGATGGACACTAACATCCAGAGAAGTAGCACAATAGTGACATCACAGGAACCAAGAGACTGAAACTGACCAATTGAGTGAGGAAAGATTTTTTAAGTCTGGCTGCTTGAAAGCTCTAGTTTTTGTTAACCCATATTTAACTATAATAACCAACAAACATTTTGGAGTAAGGATGCCTTTGTTAAAGGTTTAACTTCCTATCTGCCCACCTCTTCAGTTCGGTTTTAGAGCCCACAGTAAAGTTTCTAAGACATTTAGAAGGTCCTCCAGCAAATCAGGGAAGATCAGATTTGACATTCTTAAGGTAAAAGAACATGCTGAGAAAAAAATAATCCCAAAAGAAAAAAAAGTGCAAAACTTGGTTTAATTGCAAGTATAGACAAGGACAAACTGTTCAGCATAATTTCAGAAACATACAGGTCTAGGCATGTGGTATACAAACATATAATTCTGATTTATAGACAAATATACTGTGTCAACTTTATCATCTCAGGTCTCTAGATTTTGGTAATCACAGTAGGACAGAGTATCACTGTACACACACTTTAGTAGTAGCTATATTGCTCTTAGTGGCCTCAATGTCCTATGTATAGGTACAATGAAAACATTAGCCACTTGGCTCTTTGGTCTGTTCTTTCTAAATTACCTAGCAGCAGTAATTTAAAAACAAATATTTAAAATCTTTAGAACATTTTTCAACAATTTGAAAGCCAACAAATGTAACACTGATAAAAGTTTTACTTTTAACACAAGATACCATTGTGGCCAGTAACTTAGTAGGATTCAAAAAAGGATTAAATATTTATATGGAAAATATCCACATTTACACCGGATAGAATAAAATAGTGTAATGGATAGAAAATGTATTGTTTCAGTGCCTCCACTAGCTGACAGAGCTTCTGAAGAAACTGAACAGATTATTCCACAATTGTCCAATACACCTTCCTTCGCCTTCTTTTGAATCAAACAGCAACCACTGTCAGAGCAGGCTACCGTGTTTCCCCGAAAATAAGACAGTGTCTTATATTAATTTTTGCTCCCAAAGATGCGCTAGGTCTTATTTTCAGGGGAGGTCTTATTTTTCCTGGAGCTTCGGGGCCTTATATTCCGGGGTGGCCTTATTATCGGGGAGGTCTTATTTTCGGGGGATGTCTTATATTACAGCGAGAGGCAAAACTGGAAGTAGGTCTTATTTTCGGGGGATGTCTTATTTTTGGGGAAACAGGGTACTGGCCTAGTTGATTACTGATCTGATTTGGTAAGGCAATTCCTATGTCCTATGTTCCTAACTTATAGGAATGTTAAGGTAGGTTATACATTTGAGGGTAAACTGCTTAACAATATGTTTAAATACATGAAAGAAAAAAAATCAGTACAAAACATGCTTTTTAATAGCTCTGAGTAGTCATCTTTTGAATAGGCCATAATGGTCTCAAGTCAATAACATTGTTGCCCCTTGGGCTTGAGCAGTTAGCAATATTCAGGGCCATGCTGGGCTGTTTCTGTTAGCAGGATAAATTGATTACACCAATTTCTTTGGCGCAATCCTGTTTTACAAAGAATTTACACAAAGTCCCGTTTCTCTGAACACAGTCATTGGCATACGCATAAATTGCCCAGCCATTTAATGGCATCATCATCAGCCAGGTGGAGAGCCAGTAGTCCACTGTTGAAATAAATAAGTGGGCCCTCGACAATGATATGCGACAGAGTCTGACGTTGACCACAGCTGCATTGAGAGTCATTAGAAAACCCCCATTTAAAGATACTGGCCACACAGTTGCCCTGTCCTGTTCAAAACTGATTCAGAGATGAACACAGGTGGCTTGGCAGATCAAAACCTGGTAGACAGAAGGTTGGGTCAGTGATGAGAGAGTGATTAATTACTGTCGTCACTGACCACTCGTTGCACCAAGCAGATTCCACCATCATCTATGGTGGCATAAATTACCATAAAGGGCATCTAGAAGACGAGCGAGCTGGTTGGTAGTCGAAGAGGTTTGTGTACAATGGTGGGTCACTATTCTCACGGATCTTAGCCAGCAGCACGACACAGGCCTTTTCACAGCGAATGTGGGGCGGTGCTCTGTTGCTAAGTATCGGTTGCAATGGAGTTGCCCATAAAGTCCTGGTAACAATACGCATAGCTTTGTTAAGCTCTACATTGACCAGCCTTGTGTGAGACAAGCGACACCAGACAGGAGCACAGTACTCTGCTGTTGAATAGCAGAGGGCAAGGACTGATGATCTAAGCATCTGGGTGCTCGCACCCCAGGTTGAACCGGGCAATTTTCTGAGCAGATAGTTCTGAGTGCTGACTTTGGCAGCCGTCTTCCTCAAGTGGTTAATGACCTATCCAATGTCACACCGAGGTAAATTGGGTTTGGATCATGCTGCAGGTGTTGGCCATTGAGGAAAATCATAGCAGGAACATCCAACAGGATGCAGTTTCCTAGCTCTGAATTTCCAGTCCTGCATTTCCAACCAGTACTCCGCCCAAAAGAAGCTCTCTCTCGGCTTTGTGCCAGGACCATTCACACTAGTTCTCTCACTGTCTGCTCACCTTCTGGTTCCTTTCACACACACATGGACAGACAGTCATAAACAAATCAATGCTGCAGCCCTTGCATTTGTAATCAGCCTCCAGGAAAACTCCTCAGGGTCATCTTCTACTCAGGCCTTGCCATAAGAACATAAGAATAGGCCATATCAGGTAAGACCAAAGGTCCATCTAGCCCAGTAACCAGTCTTCCAATAGTGCCCAGTGCCAGGTGCCCCAAAGGGAATGAACAAAACAGGTAATCATCAAATGATCCATCCCCTGTCGCCCATTCCCAGCTTCTGGCAAACAGAGGCTAGGGACCTATCCTCCATGATGGACCTATCCTCCATGAACGTATCTAGTTCTTTTTTTAACTCTGTTATAGTCTTGGCCTTCACAACATCTGGAAAGGAGTTCCACAGGTTGACTGTACGTTGTGTGAAAAAAATACTTCCTTTTGTTTGTTTTAAACCTGCTGCCTATTAATTTTATTTGGTGACCCCTAGTTCATGTGTTATGAGAATGAGTAAATAACACTTCCCTATTTATTTGGGCATAAGCTTTCATGGGCTAGGACCCACTTCATCAGATGTATGAAGTGAAAAATACAGGAGCAGGTATAAATACATGAAAGGATGGGGGTTGCTTTACCAAGTGTGAGGTCAGTCTTACAAAATAAATCAATAACAGACCTCAAAGTGGCAATTCTTCAACAACAAAACTTCAAAAACAGACTCCAACATGAAGCTGCAGAACTGGAATTAATTTGCAAACTGGATACCATCAGATTAGGCCTGAATAAAGACTGGGAGTGGTTGGGTCATTACAAAACCTAAACTTAATTTCCCCAATACTAATTTCTCCCTATTGTTACTCACACCTTCTTGTCAACTGCCTATAATGGGCCACTCTCTTACTATTCCAAAAGTTATTTTTCCTCCCTTGGTATCCTGCTGTTAATTGATTTATCTCGTAAGACTGACCTCACACTTGGTAAAGCAACCCCCATCCTTTCATGTATTTATACCTGCTCCTGTATTTTTCACTTTATACATCTGATGAAGTGGGTTCTAGCCGACGAAAGCTTATGCCCAAATAAATTTGTTAGTCTCTAAGGTGCCATAAGGACTCCTTGATTTTTTTTGCTGATACAGACTAACACTAACACTACCACTGAAACCTGAAACTTCTCTATTTACTTTCTCCACACCAGTCATGATTTTATAACCCTTTATCATATGCTCCTTAGTCATCTTTCTTCCAAGCTGAAAAGTCCCAGTCTTATTAATCACTTGTCATATGGAAAAAGCAACAGAGGGTCCTGTGGCACCTTTGAGACTAACAGAAGTATTGGGAGCATAAGCTTTCGTGGGTAAGAACCTCACTTCTTCAGAGGAAGCCGTTCCATACCCCTAATCATTTTTGTCATATGGAAGCCGTTCCATACCCCTAATCATTTTTGTTGCCCTTTTCTTAACCTTTTCCAATTCCAATATATCTTTTTTGAGATTGGGCAACCACATATACATGCAATATTCAAGATGTGGGCATACCATGAATTTATATAGAGGCAATATATTTTCTGTCTTATCATCTATCCCTTTCTTAATGATTCCCAACATTCTGTTCGCTTTTTTGACTGCTGCTGCACGTTGAGTAGATGTTTTCAGAGGACTATCCACAATGACTCCAAGATCTCTTTCTTGAGTGGGAACAGCTAATTTAGACCCCATCATTTTATATGTATAGTTGGGATTATGTTTTCCAATGTGCATTTATCAACACTGAATTTCATCTGCTATTTTGTTGCCCAGTCATCCAGTTTTGTGAGAGCCTTTTGTAACTCTTTGCAGTCTGCTTGGGACTTAACTATCTTGAGTAGTTTTGTATCATCTGCAAATTTTGCCACATCACTGTTTACCCCTTTTTCCAGATCATTTATGAATATGATGAGTAGACCCATGAGGGACACCACAATTTACCACTCTCCATTCTGAAAACTGACCATTTATTCCTACCCTTTGTTTCCTATCTTTTAACCAGTTACCAATCCATGAGAGGACCTTCCTTCTTATCCCATGACAGCTTACTTTGCTTAAGAGCCTTTGGTGAGGGACCCTGTCAAAGGCTTTCTGAAAATCTAAATACACTATATCCACTGGATCCCCCTTGTCCACATGCTTTTTGACCCCTTCAAAGAATTCTAGTAGATTGGTGAGGCATGATTTCCCTTTACAAAAACCATGTTGACTCTTCCCCAACAAATCATGTTCATCTATGTATCTGACAATTTTGTTCTTTATTATAGTTTCAACCAGTTTGCCCGATACTGAAGTCAGGCTTACCGACCTGTACTTGCTGGGATCACCTCTGGAGCCCTTTTTAAAAATTGGTGTCACATTAGCTATCCTCCAGTCATTTGGTACAGAAGCTGATTTAAATGATAGGTTACAAACTACAGATAGTAGTTCTGCAATTTCACATTTGAGTTCCTTCAAAACTCTTGGGTGAATACCATCTAGTCCTGTTGACTTATTACTGTTTAGTTTATCGATTTGTTCTAAAACCTCCTCTAATGATACCTCAATCTGCGTCAGTTCCTCAGATTTGTCACCTAAAAGGAATGGCTCAGGTTTGGGAATTTCCCTCATCCTCAGCCATGAAGACTGATGCAAATAATTTATTTAGTTTTTCCGTAATGGCCTTATTGTCATTGAGTGCTCCTTTAGCATCTCGATTGGCCAGTGGCCCCACTGGTTGTTTAGCAGGCTTCCTGCTTTTGAGGTACTTAAAAAAATTGCTATTACTTCATTTGCCAGAGTTTATGCTCCTTTCTATTTTCCTCACTAGGATTTAACTTCCACTTTTTAAAGGATGCCTTTTTGTCTCGCACTGCTTCTTCTACTTTGTTGTTTAGCCACGGTGGCACTTTTTTGGTTCTCTTACTGTGTTTTTTTAATTTGGGGTATACATTACCGCACTGCTGGGCAGTGGCTTCCATTGTTTCAGCTATCACTTCGGGCCATTTAATAACTTCCTCATTTAGTGTGAATGAAAGGTGGCTACCATGCCCCTCAACTTCAAGGAGGCCTATGATTGCCTATAGCTCAAAGACACACTTGCTGGCAGCCAGCAACATGCTCCAGCAAAAGAGTATAGTGTGAATTACATGATAACTCAGCAGATTTTATGCTCACATTTCTTCCCCTCAGTTGACGTAAGTAAGTATCCAAGAGAAACTGGACTAGAAGAAATAGACACTTATTTAATACGGGATATTATGTTCAGTGTTAGAATGTTTTATCTGTATGTTTGGCTTATTTACAGTTACTCCTATGTTTGTGAAAGTTTAGCAAGAAGTGTCTCTGCAATGTGACCCCGTATTAGCTTGGAAAGGCACTATGGTTCAATAAGAGTTAGCATTCTGTTCTTCCTCTTTTGCATGGGAAGTTTATAAAAGACTCTTTTGTGTGAATGTGGGAGGGTGGGGGAAGGGAGAGTGTGACTTAGAGTATGCTACAGGCAGATGCTGGAAAATAAGTTTTCTACTAGTAAGTGAGAAAGGCTGTGTGAGTGAAATGGAAACCCTGCCAAGAAGAGAGTTTGTTCCCCCTGGTTTCGGGAGAAGTTCCACTACAAAAACAAAAAGGAGGCAGTCCTGGTTAAGTGTGCTTGTTACATTCTGCAAGCATTTTAAGAGTTGTAGAAGTAGTCCTAAATAGGACTGCTTTTTCAGTGCAAAACAAGAGAAGCTTTGTTGAGAGATAAACTATATGATAATATCGCGAGTAAGTATTAATCCTTTGTAAGAATGCATGCTACTTCTATAAATCCATGAGGGAACCTCACTTGTGGAGAGTCTGCTAGACTTGACTGTGCTATGCAGATTAAATAAATTATTGTTAAAGGTGACCTGCAAAGGAAAAAAAAAGTTTGACATTTTATTTGCTCCTTTACAATGTATAATAAAAGTTTTTGTAAAGTTTCTTTTCCTGCTTGTTTTTTATGTTAGAAATATCAGAAAGATCAAGTCCTATCTAACTTTTTCCCCCCAGTTGACTCATTAGGTAACTAAAGAATTTGCTGACCTCAACTGAAGGGACAAAGGTGTTAGAATCTTTATCAGAGCTTTTCTTCCAAGTCTTTTTCATGAGTTTAAGTTAAATATTAATGAAAAACAACAAAAAAATAATAGCCTGACATTTCCTTCCCCTAACAATTGTTCAAATTTTAATCTTGTCTTTTGCATGTCATCCTCTTGCTAATCTTCAGGTAACAGGGCATACAGTGAAAAAATTCTAATGTAAAAAGACAAACAAAAAAATAGCTTTAAAAAACCTTTGGGAAAAGACCTGGCATTTGTATTTTATTTTTATTTATTTTACCTGTATAATACCTCTGTAATGTCTTTTCTTGTTGTACTTGATATTTTTAATTAAAAAAAGAATGAACGAAACTCACACTTTGTAGTAAATTTTTAGAATATGCCTTACAGACCTGATTGTGTACCATACGTACTGTATGTGTGGAATTTCATAACTGCTCAATAGATCATGACTGATTATCTGACATCAGTCTATTGTGACATTACAATCCATCATGCTTTTGCTCCATAATCATGGCAATCAACTATTAATAATTCAATCTACTTATCCTTGTGTTGCCAGAATATAATGTCAGTGATTATGAGATAAGTTAATTATTGTTCAACACACCAACTCATGATGTCCTGCAGAATCAGGACAATGGGGTCTGTTCTGCAGGGGCTACACCAGAGGTGGGTAAACTATGGCCCGCGGGACTGTCCTGCCTGGCCCTTGAGCTCCCGGCCAGGGAGGCTAGCCCCTGGCCTCTCCCCTGCTGTTCCCCTCCCCTGCAGCCATGCCGCCGCGTGGGCAGCACTCTGGGCGGCGGGATTGCATGCGTCTGCCGAGCAGCATGACAGCGTGTCTGGCTCCGGCCGGGCGGCACAGCTGCCAGACATGCTGCTTTAAGCGGCATGGTAAGGGGGGGGCAGGGCCGGGGGGTTGGATAAGGGGTAGGGGGTCCCAGGGGGCAGTCAGGGGACAGGGAGCAGAGGTTCTGGGGGCAGTTGGGGGACGGGGGGGTTGGATAAGCGTGGGAGTCCCGGAGGACCTGTCAGGGGGCGGGGGTGTGGATAGGGGTCAGAGCAGTCAGGGGACTGGGAGCAAGGGGGGTTGGATAGGGGGTGGGGTCCCGGGGGCAGTTAGGGGACAAGGAGCAGGGGCGGTTGGATGGGTCGGGGGTTCTGAAGGGGGCAGTCAGGGGGCGGGAAGTGGGAGGGGGCAGGGGCCAGGCTGTTTGGGGAGGCACAGCCTTCCCTACCTGGCCCTCCATACAGTTTTGTAATCCCAATGTGGCCCTCAGGCCAAAAAAGTTTGCCCACCCCTGGGCTACACAAACAACTCTCACTAACATCAATAGCTATTATTCATTTGTTGTAATGGAAAATTAGAACCAAGTGTACTCTGAGAGGCAGATCCTCAGGTGGTATAAAATTGACATAGCTATACTGAAGTCAATGGAGTCACAAGTTCTGGCCCTGAACTTTCTTACAAAATGTTAATGGAAAACATTAATGCACATACACAGCAGGAGTCTGTATTTCTAAAGGAAAAACTTGTAATTTTTTTTCAAAGCCATAAAAGCAGTTCATCAACAAAAAGAAACTAATCACCTATAACATTCCATAAAAAATATCACTGAACAGAAAGCATATTCATCTTGGTCTATATTAAACAAGGAATGTTCCATCCATTTCTCATTAGTTTCAACAGAACAGAAACGTCTGACTGAATCATCATTGGCTCATTCCCTGCTCTTAGTATAAATGGTCAGCTTTACATTCTCACCATCAGCTGTTATTTTCAGTTACTGTAGAACTGAAGACTATCAAGCTCACAGTGATCAGGAATTTATTTCTTTTACAATACACTTGACATTTTTGGAGCACATTTTAAAAATTATTTTTCTGGCATTGCTTAAAACTAAGCCTTCCCTCATCTTCATTAGTGGCCAAAGTAAGGAATTAGTTTCTATAATACATTCAGGTCCTGATTTTCTTTTCACATGGCAGTAAAATCAGGGGAGGGTGGAGGGGGTAGCTCCACTGAAGTCAACTCAGTTATACCATTATAAAACCCATGTATGAGAAAAACCAGCCCCTCCATCTCCACTGCTGAGAAATAAACAGTGTTCATATTTTTTATGTGACAGCAGGTCACCCAACCACCAGGATACAAAATCTGCTAACATTTATGACTACTAGGTCATGTGGGCTGCGGGAGTGGAGAGGAAAGACAAATTATAGAGTTTCACTTCCTCAAACTCCATGTTCAAGTGGATTTTGCCACCCAATACTGTGGTAATTCCAGGAACTCTATCTTCTGGTGTATCATTATCATAAAGAACAACCAAGACTTCAGACATATAACCATATGAGCTAAAAACCAATACTTTGCCAGGGAAGTAATAGTAGCACTCATCCAACCCAGCTGCTAAGAAATATAGACAGCCAAACTATTATACTGCCCCCTCCTCAGCACTCATGCCTTCCCTCCTCCCTCCTCCCACTCTCTCCCAGGGCTGTGTTTCTAAAGATAGCAGGGCAGCAGTTGTACTATTTCAGATGTCACCATTCTGCTGTTTGCTTTAATATATACTGTACTTTGAAATGAACAGAGATTGG
Source organism: Terrapene triunguis (assembly GCF_002925995.2). NCBI lineage: Eukaryota > Metazoa > Chordata > Testudines > Emydidae > Terrapene > Terrapene triunguis. The sequence goes on from NW_020664440.1 coordinate 26,380,957, forward strand.
CAGGCACACCTGTTTTTACATGCAGATGTTCTCACAAGTATTTAAGAAAAACTTTAAGGCCCAAAATCTGCTCTCAGTTATTCACAGAAATCTATAAGGTTGCACATGGATATTGGAAAGCAGAATTTATACATTTAATATACTAAAATATAACTTTAAGATCTTATTTAAGAGTGTGTTTCTAAATGTCTATAGTCTTATAATATTTTACACTTAGGTGCACCTTTCATCATAAAGGAACCCAAAATTCTTCATCAATTATGTAAGTTACATATAACAGCAGAGGAATGCAGCCACCTTTGACGTTTGGCATGTGACAAACAACAACATCCAGTACACTACACAACAGTAAGTGATGTCCATTTTTACCAAGGACACTGGGGCAAACCAGTATTTTTATGGAAAATGCCATGGTGTTTTTACTTTATTTATCTTGGTATTTAAATGCCCATCACAGTGGTATCTGAAAAAAGAACAGGAGTACTTTTTGCACCTTAGACACTAACAAATTTATTTACAGCCCACGAAAGCTTATGCTCAAATACATGTTAGTCTCTAAGGTGCCACAAGTACTCCTGTTCTTTTTGCGGATACAGACTAACACGGCTGCTACTCTGAAACCAGTGGTATCTGAGCACCTCACAAAAATTAATGGATTTATTCTCATAACAACCTTATAGGGAATTTTTTATTATCCCCAATGTATAAACCCAGTGTGACCGGGGTCCCAATGGGGAGCCAGCTGTGGTCACTCAATTACGGTGAACTGCAAAGAATGGGGTAGACAATCCCCATAAAGCTGTTGGATATTCCAATACTTAGATTCACCAAGCCAGCATAAAACAGCTTCTTTATTTCCTTCTTGGTTACTCAGAAGTCCAAACAACACAGTTCCTTTAAAGTGATCCAGCCTCAGGCCTCTATCCAGGTACACACGTCAAACATGATGAAAATTTCTGTAAATCTTTATTTCAGTCACATAAAAGAACAGGTTCTACCAATCCCAAAGGCTCGGACACATTACCTCCCAGGCTAATGAATGTTTCAGATCTTACCCAAATACATGTTACAGCCAATTCTTATTAACTAAACTAAAATTTATTAAAAAACAAAAGAGAGAGAGTATGGTTAAAAGATCATTATACATATAGACATGAGTTCAATTAATTGAGGTTCAGATTCATAGCAGAGATGGTGAGCTTTGTAGTTGCAAAGAGTTCCTTTAGAATTCAGTTCATAGATCATAGTCCAATGTCCAAATCTCATATTCAGGGCGTACCAGGGCGTCTTGCAACTCAAACTTCCCCGATGAAGTCTAAGCAGAGCTGAGATGACAGAATCAGGACTCAAGGATCTTTTATAGAATTTCATGTCCTCTTTGACAAGTTGGGATTTCCTCCAGGAACAAAAGGTCATTAGGATGACTTTGAATGAGGTCCATCACCAGTACTTCTGCCCCTCCCCCCAGCCACCTTTTCCCTAGAACAGTGTTTCCCAAACTTGGGACGCTGCTTGTGTAGGGAAAGCCCCCGGCGGGGCGGGGCGGGCCGGTTTGTTTACCAGCCGCGTCCGCAGGTTCGGCTGATCGCGGCTCCCACTGGCCACGGTTCGCTGCTCCAGGCCAATGGGAGCTGCGGGAAGCGGCGGCTAGTATGTCCCTCGGCCTACGCTGCTTCCAGCAGCTCCCATTGGGCTGGAGCAGTGAACCGCGGCCAGTTGAAAAGAAGGTTGAAAACTGAAACTTCCTGCTTACAGGAATTCCTTCGCTGGCTAGGTGTGTTCAGCAACTGCAGCCCCTCTGTGCTATGAACATCTACACAGATGCTCTCCTGCATGCTTGCTTGTGAATCTACCACCACCAGCAACTTAGAGACTGGACTCTCTATGTTTTAAAGAGATACCAAACAAACTCAAAGTGTCTAAGGGTGAGAGTTTGCCTGCTCTCCTCTGCATCCTTGTGAGTTCAGTCATAAAGCTGTTCTGCTCTGAAAAACTAGTAACCCAATCTTTCCTCAGTACCTGAGTCACAGACAGCTTACTCAAAGAATCAATATGGAGACATTCCTGTCCCAACAACATTGTCTTCCCAACAAGCTGGTCAAGCACAGCCACTTGGTCATAGGACTGTTCAATTTCCCTGACAATTTTTATTCCATCTAAAACCTTCTCAAAATTATTCACACTGGCTCTTTCCAAAGCAAAGTCAGTGGATCTATACACCTCTGAAAGACTCTGGTAGTTAGGAACTGGAACAAGTCCCCCAAACAAACTGTTGCTTTCTCTATACAGTGATTCACCCTGAGTTAACTCAATCAAATCACTTCCGCACCCATCAGTTGCAGCAAACTGCTTGCAAAAACTACCCTGAAGATATTTCACTTCAGGAATCTTTAGAATTCAGTTCATAGGTCATAGTCCAATGTCCAAATCTCATATTCAGGGCGTACCAACATAACTGGGACCTCAGTCCTGTGACTCAAACTTCCCCTGATGAAGTCTAAGCAGATCTGAGATGACAGAACCAGGACCCAATGATCTTTTATACAATTTCATGTCCTCTTTGACAAGTTGGAATTTCCTTCAGGAACAAAAGGTAATTAGGATGACTTTGAAGGAGGTCCATCACCGGTACTTAGCTATACGAATTAACACAAGGTCATTTGCTTGTTCCTCCACCATTCACAGTACATTTCAAAGAGAGACGAATACTGAGATATCCCATGTTTACAATTCAATCGTCTTTTGACCTCTGAATTATCAGAATACAGCATAGACCGGACTGTTGATTACATTGTGGACCCTACTCATACATATGTAAATACACAAAAACACAAACATTATCTCTCTACATGTCTTTAGAGGGTTATTTATTTTGCAGGATGTTTAACCCTTTCTAGCCCTGCGTCACACCCAGACAGACTTAATGATTTGTCCGTGGTCACACAGCTCAGACATAATGGAGAATCAGGTTGAAGGTCTGATTTTTTCACTACATAGTATTTCCAGACAAAGTGGGTGCAAAAGAATAGTAGTATTTTACCCCTACATTCCATAGGTGTAAATGACTGTACAAAGTGCAAGGATGTGGAGAATTAGGCCCCATGGGGAATGGGGCCAACAGAAAAGTGCTAGTACAACACATACCCAAATACCAGCTCTGTGTTGGGGTGCTTATTTTATATGTAACCATCATACAGTTCCAAAAAACATTTAAGTTAGCATTTTAGCCAAAAGTACAGAAACTCAGCAACAAAAAGTGTCTGTCTATATTTTAGTACTTGATTGATCACATATAATAGCTGCTCATGACAGTTGATGAGTTGCTAAATGTAAACTAAAAAAGTTAATTTTTGTTTAGTGATAAAAGATGAATGGAGTTATTGACAAGTAATTTTCTTGCAGAAGCAGTTTACTACCATTAGTGAACATTATTCACTCAGGTGGTCCCATAAGGGATTACTTCTCTGAGCAACTGCCCTCCAATGGGAGAAAGAGTTCACAATCTGGCTACAAACTAGTTACAGCAAATATCCAGTGATTACCCAGTGTTCTCATCATGCTTATCTAACAACAAAAATCTCAGCAAAAAATACATTAATATGGTAACACTCCACCATGGAGCCAGAAATTCACAGGCAACAATACAGGGAAGGATATGTGACAATAACTTGAAAAAAACCAGACAAATCCAAATTGCACCAAGAGCCAACATTGCAGACATTATAATAAACAAAATGTCATCACAAACCCTGTGGAGAATAAACAAACGCATTATCTCAGAACAGAGGTATGAACTAATCATTGTAATTCTTTTAAAACTATCATTAATGTTCTGAAGTGAAAAACAAGGTGAGATTTATTATCCAAATATAGAGTACATAAGGGAGAAGAATTAGCTCCCCTCCAGAAAGACATCTCTCCAATAATCTCCATCTCACTCCCAAAACCGTATGCTTTTGCCACTACCAAGAAAGGCCATCATACCTGAATGTATAATGAACATAATAGCTCTGAGACATACTTCAAGCATTCAAGAAAAAAGTCTCTCAGCAATAAGGCTGATATGTTTCTACATTTATGGTAATAAGCATGAACCATTATACACAAATATGACTTTATATTGCAGAATAAATTAAGCTATTGAAGAAGCCGTAAATCAATTAAGTCTTAGTCATATTCTTTTTTCAATATTTACTCATATAAAAATATTATGGATTTATGACTCTTCTTTTTTAATATACAGTACCAAAGATAATGACACTTCACAGATAAACTGTGGAATACTAACTTTAGTATTGTCACTGAAATGATCTTTTCAGATGTTTATACTGTAAACATAGCTCAGAGTATTGTTCCATTTCAAGAACAGAAGAGCACATAATGCAGCTGTGGACACAATGCCTATCCTGCAATGAGAGGTACTAGTTTAAATATTATATACTGTAGCCAATTTAGAATAGACTTTAAAGCTAATGGAAAAATAAATTAGATATAGTTATAACATTTTTATTGTCAAATGTAATATATTCTTATGTCTGTACAAACAGGTTCTGTCCTTTGAAGTTTGTGATATCTAAAGATTTGAGATGTAAATCCTAGCTGCTTTTTGCAAATATGTATTGGCCCAGTAACCATAAACTCTAAGCAGGACATGTAAAACATTTAAATAAACAATAACACACAGTATGTGAGGTGTACCTAGGGTGACCAGATGTCCCGATTTTATAGGGACAGTCCTGATTTTTGGGGCTTTTTCTTATATAGGCTCCTATTACCCCCCACCCCTGTCCTGATTTTTCACACTTGCTGTCTGGTTACCCTAGGTGTACCCCACAGTGAACAGCAAAATAATGGTAGAATTACAGAATGATCCTATTCTTCTCTCTCCCCCACCCCTCCAGCAGTGAACTCAATGGGAAATTTCCAAGTACATTTTCCTAATGACCTTTCCAGACCATTTTTGAATGTTTCATTCAATGAAGCTTCCAACATTCCCCATCCCAGCTTAGTTGATATTACGGTCAACTATTTTTTCTGAAGATTTCTTTAATTAATTTCATCCATCACTCATAGGGTGAAAACTGCTGAAAACCTTCCATTAAAAGAAAATAGCAGACATCCACCATTTTAATCATTATTTCCCTGCAAATTTCCAACATCCCTACTTTTGAGTAAAAACAGGTTAGGATGCCTTAAAGTAAGTCTACACCAGGGGTCGGCAACCTTTCAGAAGTGGTGGGCCGAGTCTTCATTTATTCACTCTAATTTAAGGTTTCGCGTGCCAGTAATACATTTTAACGTTTTTAGGTCTTTTTCTATAAGTCTATAATATATAACTAAACTATTGTTGTATGTAAAGTAAACAAGGTTTTTAAAATGTTTAAGAAGCTTCATTTAAAATTAAATTAAAATGCAGAGCCCCCCGGACCGGTGGCCAGGACCCAGGCAGTGTGAGTGCCACTGAAAATCAGCTCGCGTGCCGCAGGTTGCCTACCCCTGGTCTACACCATGGGTCTATCTGGTTTTATTTAGCTGAATAGAAAAACTGAAACTGAATAAACAACAAGGAGTCCTTGTGGCACCTTAGAGACTAACACATTTATTTGGGAATAAGCTTTCGTGGGATATAAGTGAAGTGGGTTATATCCCACGAAAGCTTATGCCCAAATAAATGTGTTAGTCTCTAAGGTGCCACAAGGACTCTTCATTGTTTTTACTGATACAGACTAAGGCCTGGTCTACACTAGGAGTTTATGTCGAATTTAGCAGCGTTACATCGAATTAACTCTGCACCTGTCCACACAACGAAGCTATTTAGTTCGACATAGAGGTCTCTTAAATTCGACTTCTGTACTCCTCCTCAATGAGGGGAGTAGCGCTAAATTCGACATGGCCATGTCGAATTAGGCTAGGTGTGGATGGAAATCGACGGTAATAGCTCCGGGAGCTATCCCACAGTGCACCACTCTGTTGACGCTCTGGACAGCAGTCCGAGCTCGGATGCTCTGACCAGCCACACAGGAAAAGCCCTGGGAAAATTTGAATTCCTTTTCCTGTCTGGGCAGTTTGAATCTCATTTCCTGTTTGGACATCGTGGCGAGCTCAGCAGCACTGGCAACGATGCAGAGCTCTCCAGCAGAGATGGCCATGCAATCTCAGAATAGAAAGAGGGCCCCAGCATGGACTGATTGGGAAGTCTTGGATCTGATCGCTGTGTGGGGCGATGAGTCCGTGCTTTCTGAGCTGCGATCGAAAAGACGGAATGCAAAGATCTACGAGAAGATCTCAAAAGCCATGACAGAGAGAGGATACAGCCGGGATGCAACGCAGTGCCGCGTGAAAATAAAGGAGCTGAGACAAGGCTACCAGAAGACCAAAGAGGCAAACGAACGCTCCGGATCCCAGCCCCAGACATCCCGTTTCTACGAGGCACTGCATTCCATCCTAGGTGCGGCCGCCACCACTACCCCACCACTGACCGTGGACTCTGAGGATGGGATATTGTCAACGGCCGGTTCCTCGGAGATGTTAGCGGACGGGGAAGATGAGGAAGGAGATGAGGAGGACAAGGCAGTCGACAGCGCTTACAATGCTGATTTCCCCGACAGCCAGGATCTCTTCATCACCCTTACAGAGATCCCCTATCAACCGTCCCCAGGCGTTAACCCGGACCCAGAATCAGGGGAAGGATCAGTTGGTAAGTGTTTTAAACGTGTAAACATTTATTTTGAACAGAACAGGAATATTAACAATATTAACAATGGGTTTTTCATGATTAGTTTGCCCTAGGCGCTGAACGTTTCAGTCCTTGGCAGTGCAACTACTGCAAAAAAATCTAACAATGTCCGGTTTATCATGATTGGTTTGCCCTAGGCGCTCTACTGTTTAGTCCTTGCCAGTGCAGCTACAGTAAAATCCGGTCTATATGTCCGGGGATAGAACTGAAATCCTCATGAGACATCTCCATGAAGCTCTCCTGGAGGTAATTGGAAAGCCTTTGCATGACGTTCCTTGGGAGAGCGGCCTTATTGTGTCCTCCGTAGTACGAAACGTTTCCGCGCCAGGAGATAAGCAAGTACTCGGGGATCATTGCCTTGCAGAGCATGGCGGCATACGGCCCTGGTCTTTGCAGGCTTTCCCGAAGCATCCTTTCTTTCTCAGTCTCTGAAATCCTCATCAGAGTGATGTCGCTCATGGTGACCTGCTTTGAATTAGGTAGGGGAATGTCAGTATTGGGACTGCTTGCCTGTTACTTTACAGAACTGTAACCGGCGGTTTACAGCCACGCGGTGGAGGCGGGAGAGGGGCAGCATACAGGGATCTTTCCCTGGGACAGCCGCGAGGGGGTGGGACAGGGGCAGAGTTCATGCTTGCCGGATTGCTGGCAGCAGGAACTGGCCAACGCTAGGAGCATTGCTTTGAACGTGAAAGGAGGCCAGTGCTATTATTAAAGTTTTAAGCAGCCACAAGTCTACGGCTTACCATGTCAGCCTGCTACCAAAATTCCGCTGTCCTGTCCCGCTTGTGTGATCTGCACTGCAAGACCCCGAAAATTCGACCTTGTCCTGAGTGCGCATGTGATAGGTGCTCTGCATGGTCTTGTTCACAGAGAAAGACTATGTTCTTTGTTCCCAACAAAATTTATCTTTCTGAGGAATTCACTCCCTTTTTCCCATCCCACAGCTGCGACTGTCTCCCGACCTACCCTGGCATCACACTCCCAGAGGCTAGCGCAGATTAGGCGTAGAAAGAAGAGGACACAGGACGACATGTTCTCGGAACTTATGGGCTGCTCCCGAGCCCAGGAAACCCAGCAGACCCAGTGGAGGGAGAACTTGTCCCAAATCCATCGATCACACATTGAACGGGAGGAGAGGTGGCGGCAGGAAGACCAGCAGGCGACTCAAATGCTGCTTGGACTAATGAGGGAGCAAACGGACATGCTCCGGCGCCTTGTGGATGTTTTGCAGGACCGGAGGCAGGAGGACAGAGCCCCGCTGCAGTCTATCTCTAACCGCCCTCCTCCGCCACAAAGTCCCATACCCCCCTCACCCAAAGTCCCAAGAAGGAGGGGCGGCAGAGTCCATGAAAACTCTCACTCCACCCCTGCAGACTGCTCAAGGAGCAGAAGGCTGTCATTCCCCAAAATTTGATAAGTCCTTTCCTTCCCGCCTCACCCAAGCCCCCGTCCCAGTTTCATCCCCCAGTTTCATGTGTAGTTGCTAATAAAAAATACGTTTCTGTTAATTACTGTTTCCATCATGTTCTTTTAGAGGAGAGTCTGTTTGAAGGGGGGGAAGGGGGTTGGTAATTGGACAGGACAGTCACCTTTACCAGGGTACAGACACGGGAGCAGGTTCAGCAGCAGGGCACACACACATTGCAGTCACTAGTTACCCTGGTCAGTCTTGGAGGTGGTTTTCATGTTCTCTATGTGACTTTGTGGCGGGGGAGGGCGGTTAGAGATCTTATGCAGCGGTCCTTATCCTGGATCACAGAGCCACGAAGCAGGGGATCTGTAACCGTCCTCCCCCTGCCACAAAGTCACATAGCCCCCACACACAGAGTCCCGAACAGGAAGGGTGGCAGGCTCCGTTGAAACAACCAGTCCACCAGTGCGGACCGCTCTAGGAGCAGGAGCCTGTCATTCCTCGAGTTTAGAAGCGTCCTTTGCATCACTACACTACACCCGCTCCCCACCACAGTCTGCGTCCCAGTTTCAACACTTTACCGCGAAAACAGTAATAAAGAAAACGGTGTTCATTAACAAATTTCCAGTGATTTTATTTTTAAACGTGTGTTGGAAGGGGGTGAACGGGGTATGTGACTGGAGAGGATAGTGAACATTCACTGGGTAAAGAAACGGGGGCAGGTTCAGCTTCTCTGTAAACAAACTTCATAGTCACAGGTTACCCTGCTCACTCAGGAACCTAGCTTTCAAAGCCTCCCGGATGCACAGCGCGTCCCGCTGTGCTCTTCTAATCGCACAGCTGCCTGGCTGGGCGTAATCAGCAGCCAGGCTATTTGCCTCAACCTCCCACCCCGCCATAAAGGTCTCCCCCTTGCTCTCACAGAGATTGTGCAGCACACAGCAAGCTGCAATAACAATGGGGATATTGGTTTCGCTGAGATCACAGCGAGTCAGTAAGCTTCTCCATCTCCCCTTGAGACGTCCAAAAGCACACTCCACCACCATTCTGCACTTGCTCAGCCGGTAGTTGAAGAGTTCTTTTTCACTGTCCAGGGCACCTGTATAGGGCTTCATGAGCCAGGGCAGTAGCGGGTAGGCTGGGTCCCCGAGGATCACTATAGGCATCTCCACATCCCCAACAGTTATTTTGTGGTCCGGGAAGTAAATACTTTCCTGCAGCCGTCTAAACAGACCAGAGTTCCTGAAAACGCGAGCGTCATGAACCTTGCCCGGCCATCTGACGTTGATGTTTGTAAAACGTCCCCTATGGTCCACCAGTGCTTGCAGCACCATTGAAAAGTAGCCCTTTCGGTTAATGTACTGGCTGGCCTGGTGGTCCGGTCCCAGGATAGGGATGTGAGTTCCATCTATAGCCCCACCGCAGTTTGGGAATCCCATCGCGGCGAAGCCATCTATGATGACCTGCACGTTTCCCAGGGTCACTACCTTTGACAGCAGTACCTCAACGATTGTGTTGGCTACTTGCATCACAACAACCCCCACGGTAGATTTGCCCACGCCAAAGTGGTTCGCGACTGACCGGTAGCTGTCTGGCGTTGCAAGCTTCCAGAGGGCTATGGCCACTCGCTTCTGGACACTCAGGGCTGCTCGCATCCGGGTGTCCTTGCGCTTCAGGGCAGGGGACAGCAACTCACAAAGTTCCAGGAAAGTCCCCTTCCGCATGCGAAAGTTTCACAGCCACTGTGATTCATCCCAGACCTGCAGCACTATGCGGTCCCACCAGTCCGTGCTTGTTTCCCGGGCCCAGAATCGCCATTCCACAGCATCAACATGACCCATTGCCACCATGATGTCCTCGGCGCGGGGTCCCGTGCTTTGTGACAGGTCTGTGCCACTCTCAGACTTCAGGTCCTCACCGCGCTGCCGTAGCCTCCTCGCCCGATTTCTCAGCATCTGCCTCTGGGAAAGGTGGATGATAAGGTGCGAGGTGTTGACAACAGCCATAACTGCAGCGATGGTCGCAGCGGGCTTCATGCTCGCAGTGCTGTGGAGTCTGCGCTGTCACTGACCAGAAAAGTGCGCGAACTGATTGCCCGCCGGCGCTTTCAGGGAGGGAGGGCGGGAGTGACGGTTGGATGACGACAGTTACCCAAAACCACCCTCGACACATTTTTTCCCCCAGAAGGCATTGGGGGCTCGACCCAGAATTCCAATGGGCAGCGGGGACTGCGGGAACTGTGGGATAGCTGCCCACAGTGCACCGCTTCCAATGTCGACGCTTGCCCCGTTAGTGTGGACTCACAAAGTCGAATTACTGTCCTTAGTGTGGATACACACGTTCGACTTTGTAATATCGATTCCACATATTCGATTTAAGTAAAATCGAACTACTCTCGTAGTGTAGACATATCCTAACATGGCTACCCCTCTGAAACTTGAAACTGAATAGAAAAACACCAGTGTATACAGGCCTTAGGACTCTGAATGTTGCTAACAGTAATGATGATAAACCAGTGCTAGTAATGGAAAGACATTTTTGAAACATTCCCTAGAGTAGTTCGTACTAGGGTGAAGTATGCACCAAAAATAATAGAGGTGAGGGGTTTACTTAAATGATTTATCTGTATTACAGTAGCATCTAAAGGCCTCATTGTGCTATATTTTGTATTGTACTATGTCTTTGTTGGGGAGAAGATGGATGATCCAATGATTAGAGCACTAACCTAGGACTTGTGAGCATCAAGTCCCTGCTCTGCCACACCTACCTGGATGACCATGGGCAGGTCACTTAGGGCAGTGGTTCTGAACCTTTCTACACTACTGTACCCCTTTCAGGAGTCTGATTTGTCCTGCATATCCCAAGTTTCACCTTATTTAATTTGCTACTTGCTTACAAAATCAGACATAAAAATACAAAAGTGTCACAGCACACTATTACTGAAAAATTGCTGTCTCATTTTTACCATATAATTATAAAATAAATCAATCGGAATAGAAATATTCTGTGTATAAATCAGTATAAACAAGTCATTGTATGAAACTTTAGTTTTACTGACTTCGCTAGTGCTTTTTATGTAGCCTGTTGTAAAACGAGGCAAATATCTAGATGAGTTGACCTATGTTCTGGAAGCCTGTGTACCCCCAAACCACTGATTTAGGGAACAAAGGCACAGAGAGGCTATCTGCAAAAAGGTGATAATGGTACTTCCTTATCTCACAGGGATGTTGTGAGGCTAAACCCATTCAAGATTTGAGGAATTTAGACACTACAATGATCCTTGTGAGTACCATAGACGCGTGTATATAAAGTTTTGCCCACCTTAAACTTCATGATTCAGCATTTCTATGCCATTTTGCAGACAGAAAAGTGAAACAGCAGCAGGCTGGCAAGGGCAAAAGACAAATCTGGGATTAAACTGCAGGACACACTTCAGTGTGTAAACAGGGAGGTGTGCGGGGCAGTAATCAGAAAAGCTGTGGCTTTTACCTGCTGTAAATTTACAAAGAAGTAAAGCTGGACACTGACAAGATTGTTTGGTTTCCCAGGAAAGTCAATAGCCCTGTTCCAGTGAAATGTTTGAACAGTTCCCCACGCCGCGTGCAGGTGCAGCCCGGCCCCGGCCTACCAGACAGCGACAGGTCAGCATGTCACTGCTCAGGACAGACAGTCACCGGGCTCAGCTGTAACTGGAGCCCGAACTGCTCTGCAGCCCGTGTAAGCACCTCCAGCCCCAGCACAGGCCCCCGGGAGCAGGGCCAGCCCGGCCCCAGCCTATAACTGGGACAGGGATGAGGGAGGGGAAAAGGGAGGGGGCAGGAGCCCGCCCCCCTTGTCTCTGGCTGCCCTTTGGATGGTCCAAGGGCCAGTCAGCAGAGTCCCGCTGTCCAACGCTCCGGAGTCGAGCGGGGCCGTGGCCGGTGGCGCTGAGGAGCCGGGCTCGCTGCCCCGTGAGTGCGGCTGGGGCCTGAGGAGGGAGAGTCTGGGGCAGGGAAGGCGGGGGCTGGGGAGGGGGAGCCCCGGAATGCGCTCGCCTCACCCCCCACCTGTGCCGAGCCTCAGCCGCGAGCTAGGCTCACGCAAGGTGCTGGAAAGGCTCCAGGGGGGAGGAAACTTCCCTCAGCTTTATTCCCTCCCCGCCCTGTTTGCAGAGAGCACGGAGCCGCGGGCGGCCCCAGCAGCGGCGCTTCATTGGGTTCAACCGGCCTCGTGGCAGCGGCGTGGCCATGCTCTGCTTGTTCCTTCACTGGCCTACATGAGGGGTTTCCCCTTCCCCGCTGCGTTAGGCCCCTCCTGCTGCAAAGGGGCAGCAATGTCTCTGCTGCAGCTTCATGAAACGTACATGCGTCTACGTGATAGCTTCACGTTTTACCGGACCGTCCTGTCGTTTGTGCTGCCTGAAGGTAAAGGCTCCCCAGAAGCAAATGGAACGAGACCGATTTTCACCAACTTGTTGGGAGTCTGGCCCCCAGGTTTACTTTATATTAAAAGTATCAGGGGGTAGCCGTGTTAGTCTGTATCTACAAAAACAACAAGGAGTCTGGTGGCACCTTAAAGACTAACAGATTTAT
>NW_020664440.1:26394077-26429845 GCF_002925995.2 Terrapene triunguis
TGTTTTTATATTAAAAGGTTTCTCTATTGCATGTGTCACTTGCTTATGGGCCCTCATCTGGGTAGGTTTGAACACAGGCTTTTAAATACTGCAGAAACACTTTAAATGAAAGGATCCTGCCATATATGTCCTTAAACAAATTAACTTCCTTTACTAGCAAAGTTGCAGAGAAAATTATCTAAAATGTTTCCATAGATGTTCACTTAGCTGTGTTTAATGTCTCACCCTTAGGTTGGAATGGAAAAAGAAAGGCAAGTCATAACCACTAGATATTACTATTAATGGAAGCATTGCAAGAGTGAAGATAAATATTTAGGAAGACTAAACCATGATACTTTAGAGATGAATCACAGTAAAACAGTATCTGTGTTCTAACAAATCCTCAGTGAAAGTGCGTGAACTTTACATAATTACCACTGAGAACCTTCTTCTGACCCTAGCAAAATATTAAAGGAATTTATTTTCAACAATAATAAAGATCTCAGTATGCCTCTCCTATATAGTCCAGTACAGGTATAAGGAGATTTGGGTCATCCCCTCCAAACATGCACAAACAGAACTAGGAATTTGTATAGCATTCTATTTGAGGGATTAACAGGATGAAAGCAATGAGAACTGTATACACTGGATTTAGATTAAGAATCATGGGATTTTCCCCATGTTCTCACTGGCCCTCAGATTCATTTGAATGCCTTGGCCTCAGTCTGTAAACTGCTATCTCACTTCTAACTTGACCTTTCTGGTATCATAGTTCATTTTCTCTCCTCAGGGATTTCCAACAGTGATTATCCCTTGTTTAAGAAACTTGCAGTTGCAGTATCTAAAAGAAAACCAGTCTAATTTCAAAACAAACAAACAAAAACATGAAATGTAAGGTGAATTTAAACTCTGTTAAACTAACAGTGAAACCTGTACTAGAGATCATTCTTTGTATTCAGCCAGTTTGCCTGAGGGTCTATGCCCAAAAGCATCCTCTGAGAAAAGGAGTACAACTCTGCTCCACCTCTTAGTAACAAATATGTATTGGTTCCTTGAGCAGTTATTTAAAACAGGTTTAATCCTACTACAAAAACTCCCCACTGCTAATGGGCATATAGCTTATATTAGAGTTTTGAATAACAGTGAAACTTCGTTGTATGGAAATGATTTGACCCCTTATGCATCCAAGAGCAGGTTATACAAGAATAGTGTGTTATCAGCTGCAGTTAGTTTTTCAGGAGGTATTTGTTTAGCCCTTTCAGTTGGGCACTATATTCTCTGAAACCAGACTCTCCACAGGTTTTGAGGTGTTGAATTGGATTCTCCCTTTTTAGGGTTAGATCTCAAGCTCCACCTTTTGTACTGTTGCTGAGGAAGCATCAATGATCATCTACACCTCTCAGAAGTGGTGGGCCGAGTCTTCATTTATTCACTCTAATTTAAGGTTTTGCATGTCAGTAACACATTTTAACATTTTTAGGAGGTGTCTTTCTATAAGTCTATAATATATAACTAAACTATTGTTGTAGGTAAAGTAAATAAAGTTTTTAAAATGTTTAAGAAGCTTCATTTAAAATTAAATTAATGCAGAGCCCTCCGGACCGGTGGCCAGGACCCGGGCAGTGTGAGTGCCACTGAAAATCAGCTCGCATGCTGCCTTTGGCACACGTGCCACAGGTTGCCTACCCCTGATCTACAACTAAATGGTTCTGGAAGATTGCATCTGGTTCTAGCTTCCCAGGAAGTAGCATTCTCTGTTTTGAAATAGAGGTTTAATTCTTCCCTGGCTTCTCTTTGGTCACCCATTACTGGAGACTCCTTACAAACATGTGTTAGAGACTACCCTAATTACACATATCAACTGGGGATGGAGATGAGATTCACCAGCCAGGGTAGTCAAAATAAAGCCGAAACTGTTAATTTCAGTTTCATGCCTCTTTCCTCAAGGCCAGTTTTATTAATAAACAGAAGATGTAAAAGAGGTCAGAGTAATACAAAACACTGGATAGCAGAGGCCTGTTCCACTTTCTACAAGTTAGGTTGGGACAAAACATACCCTTTTCCCCTTTGTAGCTACTCCAGGCCACCTGCTTCAACGAGCTTACCCCCAATCCTCATCTTTCTCAAGGTGACTCACCTGCATTCTTTTAAATAGTCTCCAGCAGGCAGTCACATGTCTGATCAGCTGACCTATCTCCATCATGTATCCTGCCTGGAGACCACAACTCTCAGAATCTTCCATTCTCCAGGGATTTACTCCTGTAACATGTACTGGCCATATCTGTAATTACATGTCAGCATTCTGTTACAAACCTCCTGTCTTAAGAGACTGACATAAAGTCTCCTCAAATATACTACACACAGTTCCAATCCAACTCTATTAGAAAATCTATCTCAAAAAGCTATGGACTGTTAGTATCTTTGGCAGTTGAAAACAGGTTTCACTGTTATACCTGTAAATTATACATAGCACAAGACCCTTGGCTGACCTAACAGCAGCTATAATAAGCATAATTCTCCTCCTTTACATTGGTGTAAATCTGATGTACAGTTTTGCTGACTCACACTCTTTATCATGAGTCTCTCAATATTTAGTGTTTTTCTTAAATTCCCAGACGATGGAGGCATGTGATTAGGCAAAGAAAAAACACCTACAATTTTATTATTTTCATGACTTTTGAACACTTGGGATTAGTAATACTGTACTGGGAATAATGGAATTACATTGATCTAAAACTGGTGTGAACGAAGGAGATTGTGGCCTGCTGTTTCTTGCCAAACCCCCTGCTCTCTGTAGCTATTCCAGCCTGTCCTGTAACATCTGCAAGAGCAGGCCAGTCTTCCTATGGTTTTCAGACTCCTATTAAATACTAGGGCTACATTATATTCATATATATCTACATGGACTGGGCACTAGAGTGGGAATCAAGACACCTGGATTCCATTCTAGGTTCAGCTATTGCCTAGCTGTGTGATCTTTAGCAAATCACTTCTCTGTGCCTCAGTTCCCCCTTAGGCAAACTGGGAGTAGTTATGCTTAGCTACCTCTTAAAAATGTTAATAAAAACAGATAAGCATTATGAATAAACTAACAAATGTAGGTGGACTGCATATAATGCAAAAAACTATGCTAATAAACTGGCATTAAACTGCTTGCATATAAAGAATAACAAAGCAGCATGTTGCAATAAAATAAATGTTTATTGTCATGCTGGCACTGCAGTTGTCTTTTTGGATAGCCATATAATTAATGTGAATTGCCAGCTTTGCTTTAAACTTATGCATCAAAAGTTTAGGCCACATGTTGCAGTCCTTTATGATTGAACTAGATGCATCTTAATACATTTTTAATTAAGATTTTTTTGTGTTCTAGGACAAGATATTTGATACTGCATTGTATGGGACAAGAAGTTCTTAAAAGGAGAAGACACATATAGGAAAGGATGTCTCATTTAATCAAAGGAGTTAAAAAATGTTATGGTCTTTCTGTCAGTCAAATGCACAAAGTAACAGGATTTCCATTTAAAACACCCACACTCAAAAGCTTACTAGCCTATAGTGGGCAACAATTAAAAACTTCACGTACATTCTCTAAACTTAGTTCTGAAAATGCAGACTCTTATAGTTACATCATAGTTGGAGCTGGATCAGCAGGGTGTGTATTAGGCAGCCGATTGACTGAAGACCCCCTTAGTACTGTTTTACTTTTGGAAGCAGGCCCTAAAGACACCCTTCTAGATAGTAAAAGATTAATGTGGAAGATTCATATGCCTGCTGCATTAACCTATAATCTTTGTGATGAAAAATATAATTGGAATTACCACACAACACCACAAAAGCACATGGATAATCGAATTATGTACTGGCCCAGAGGTAGAGTGTGGGGTGGCTCCTCATCTCTCAATGCTATGGTGTACATTCGGGGGCACGCAGAAGACTACAATCGCTGGCATAGAGAAGGTGCTGTGGGATGGGACTATGAATTTTGCTTGCCTTATTTTAAGAAGGCACAGACTCATGAGCTGGGTCCTAACCTGTACAGAGGTGGGAATGGACCATTGCATGTGTCAAGAGGAAAGACGAACCATCCTCTTCATCATGCATTCCTGGACGCAGCCCAGCAGGCTGGCTATTCTTTCACAGATGATATGAATGGTTACCAACAAGAAGGATTTGGCTGGATGGATATGACTATACACAGAGGTAAACTTTAAAGAGTTACTTTGGGAGTGTATGTATCTAACCTATAAATGGTATTTAAGGGTCAATCTATTTTCCATTGAATTCAATGGGAGTATTTTCATTGACTTCAGAACAGAAGTCTTCCTTTAGAAAGGAGAGAGGATTTCATAATGCTGCTATCAACTGTTTGCATTCATTCCTTTAGTCCTTAAATTTAAAGCTGCTTCTTCTGAACTGTAAATGTGGCACCCAACTATAATTTCTATATAGGAAGAAAGACAAGAAAATGCCTTGAAAATGAAGGAGCATGAACTATTTTGATGCTTGCAGATGTTAAATAAAAACCTATATTTTGTAGGTCAAAGATGGAGCACAGCTAGTGCTTACCTTCACCCTGCCATAACACGCCCAAACTTGTCCACAGAAGATAGAACACTTGTAACGAAAATTTTGTTTCAAGGGACAAAAGCCATAGGGGTTGAGTATGTCAAGAATGGGCAAAGGAAAAAGGTAAGAATTTTTATTTCCCTTCCTGAAAGAATGGGATCAAAGAAAACTTAGCCTTATTTAACAACAAATAGAAACTAAGACTGACACATCCTTTCTGTACAAAAATTCCACTTTTCAGATGTAATACTGTAGCTCAAAAACACTAATCTGTTTCAAGAATATGATTCTTTGTTAAATAGTTATGTTAGAAAATACCGGTATATTTCCTTTGTATCATTTCAGACAGCAGTATATTCTCTATGCTGAAAGAGGGGATGGATGATGAGAGTGTAGAAAGGAAAAGGCTATGCTTGAAATTGGAACCTACTCAGTAGTCATGCACAGTTACAGTGTGTTGGCTATTGTACTGAATTACTAATGTGCTGGAAAAACAATTTAGGAAAATCTGTTAAAACTGAGTATCTTCTATAGAGTCTGAATAGCTCAGGGGATAGATAATGGAACATAGAGTCATTCTTTGTTGCCATTTTTAATCCAGTTAAGGCTAGTGTCAAGGCTGCTTCCCCACTTTGAACTTTAGGGTACAAATGTGGGGGCCTGCATGAAAACTTCTAAGCTTAACTACCAGCTTAGATCTGGTCCGCTGCCACCATCCCAAAGCTGATTCCCTTCCCTGGGTAGCCTTGAGAGACCTTCACCAATTCCCTGGTGAATACAGATCCAAACCCCTTGGATCTTAAAACAAGGAGAAATTAACCATCCCCCCTCCTTCCTTCCACCAACTCCTGGTGAATACAGTTCCAACCCCCTTGGATCTTAAAACAAGGAGAAATTAACCATCCCCCCTCCTTCCTTCCACCAACTCCTGGTGAATACAGATCCAACCCCCTTGGATCTAAAACAAGGAAAAATCAATCAGGTTCTTAAAAAGAAGGCTTTTAATTAAAGAAAAAGGTAAAAATCATCTCTGTAAAATCAGTATGGAAAATAACTTTACAGGGTAATCAAACTTAAAGAGCTCAGAGGACCCCTCCCCTCTAGCCTCAGGTTCAAAGTACAGCGAACAGAGATAAACACTCTAGTAAAAGGTACATTTACAAGTTGAGAAAACAAAGGAAAACTAACACGCCTTGCCTGGCTGTTTACTTACAAGTTTGAAATATGAGAGACTTGTTTAGAAAGATAGGGAGAACCTGGATGGATGTCTGGTCCCTCTCAGTCCCAAGAGCGAACAACCCCCAAAACAAAGAGCACAAACCAAAGCCTTCCCCCCCCCAAGATTTGAAAGTATCTTGTCCCCTTATTGGTCCTTTGGGTCAGGTGTCAGCCAGGTTACCCGAGCTTCTTAACCCTTTACAGGTAAAAGGATTTTGGAGTCTCTGGCCAGGAGGGATTTTATAGTACTGTACACAGGAGAGCTGTTACCCTTCCCTTTATAGTTATGACAGCTAGTAATGACTAACTACTATAAGGCACATTCCCAGCTGCGGAATAGACATACCCTAACTGTTTTATTGCTATTTGATGGCCTATATGAAATGGGTTTGTAATTTCACTCCAACTTCCACTGAACAGGCATCCACATCACAGAAACCGTCACAACCAGGGGGACATGCGCTGGCAGTCTCAGCACATAAGCCAAGAATGGAATGGGAGTCAGGACTAAAATGGCCTTTGACATTAGGTCAGGATCGAGGAATATTAGCAAAACAATGAGTAACTGCCATTATTTCTTAGCTTTTCCATGGATAAACCTTCAGTTTCTGGGGCTTTCAGTTCAGTACCTTTCATAAGAAAAGAAGTACTCTCAGTGAGGGCTTATCTACATAGTGAGGTAATGTGCTCTAGGAGGTATGATTTCTAAAGCGGACTAATGTACTGTGCATTATTTAGTCTGCATAGACCCTGCTGGTGCATACTAAAGGTTCCTTAGTGCGCTTTAATGTAGTGCTGTTTCAGATAGCACTATGTTAAAGCACACCAGCAAGGTCTACACAGACCAATTAATACACAACACATTAGTGCACTTTAGAAATCACTCCCCCATAGATCGTATTACCCCACAACGTAGACAAGCCCTTACTCTTCCCTTTTGAATATTACTCCTGATTATTACATATGTAAGTAGGTAATTGCCTGAGATGGATTCAGATATTATTTTAAAATTCTAATAACAAATGTGAAATGTTGTAATAATAATACACCAAAGGAGAGGAGTGCATAAATCTTGACAATTTGAGTTCACTGAACACAAGAACGGCCATACTGGGTCAGACCAAAGGTCCATCTAGCCCAGTATTCTGTCTTCCAACAGTGGCCAATGCCAGGTTCCCCACAGGGAATGAACAGAACAGGTAATCATCAAGTGATCCATTCCCTGTCGCCCATTCCCAGCTTCTGGCAAACAGAGGCTAGGGACACCATCACTGCCCATCCTGGCTAATAGCCATTGATGGATCTATCCTCCATGAATTTATCTAATTATTTTTTGAACTCTGTTATAGTCTTGGCCTGAGGGATAGCTCAGTGCTTTGAGCAGGGGGTTGGACTAGATGACCTTCTGTGGTCCCTTCCAACTCTGATATTCTATGAACATCCTCTGGCAAGGAGTTCCACAGGTTGACTGTGCATTGTGTGAAAAAATACTTCCTTTTGTTTGTTTTAAATCTATTGCCTATTAATTTCATTTGGTGACCCCTAGTTCTTGTGTTATGAGAAGGACTAAATAACACTTCCTTATTTACTTTCTCCACACCAGTCATGATTTTATAACCCTTTATCATATGCTCCTTAGTCATCTCTCTTCCAAGCTGAAAAGTCCCAGTTTTATTAATCTCTTCTCATACGGCAGCCGTTCCATACCCCTAATAATTTTTGTTGTCCTTTTCTGAACCTTTTCCAATTCCAATATATCTTTTTTGAGATGGGGCGACCACATCTGCATGCAGTATTCAAGATGTGGGCGTACCATGGATTTATATAGAGGCAATATGATATTTTCTGTCTTATTATCTATCCCTTTCTTAATGATTCCCAACATTCTGTTTGCTTTTTTGACTGCCGCTGCGCATTGAGTGGATGTTTTCAGAAAACTATCCACAATGACTCCAAGATCTCTTTCTTGAGTGGTAACAGCCATCCCAGACCCCATCATTCTATATGTACAGCTGGGACCACGTTCTCCAATGTGCATCACCCCGCACCTATCAACACCAAACTTCATCTGCCACTTTGTTGCCCAGTCACCCAGTTTTGAGAGATCCTTCCATAACTCTTCGCAGTCTGCCTGGAACTCAACTATCTTGAGTAGTTCTGCATCATCTGCAAACTCCAACACTCTACCTTCCACCCCTCCTTCCAGATCATTTATGAATATGTTAAACAGGCCTGGGCCCAGTACAGATCCCTGGGGGACACCACTATTTAACTCTCTCCATCCCGAAAACCGACCATCCATTCCTACCCCTCGCTTCCCATTCTCCAACCACTCACCAATGCAAGAGAGAACCCTCCCTCCCCTCCTTTGACTGCCCACTTTGCCCAACGCTCCTTGTCAAAGGCTCTCTGAAAATCCAAATACACTATATCCACTGGATCCCCTTGTTCCCCTGCCTGTTGACTCCCCTCAAAGAATTCTAGTAGATTGGTGAGGCATGATTTCTCCCCACAAAAACCATGTTGACTATTCCCCAAAAAACCATGCTCATCCATGTGTCTGACAATCCCGCTCTCCACAATAGCTTCAACCAGCTTGCCCGGCACTGAAGTCAGGCCCACCGGCCTGCAACTGCCGGGGTCACCTCTTTCAAAAATCGGCATCACACTAACTATCCTCCAGCCACCTGGCACAGATGCTGATCCAAATGATAGGCTACAGACAACAGTGAGTAGTCCTGCAATGTCACACCCGAGTTCCCCCAGAACTCCCAGGCGAATACCATCTGGCCCCGCTGACCCACTGTTCAGTCTATCAACCTGTTCCAAAACCCCCGCCAATGTCACCTTAATCTGGGACAGCTCCCCAGACCAGCACCCAAAAAGAATGGCTCAGGCCCGGGAATCTCCCCCACATCCTCAACCGTGAAGACCAATGCAAATAATTCATCCAGCTTCCCCACAACCATCTTATCATTCCTGAGTGCTCCCCCAGCATCCCGAACGTCTGAAGTTCATTATACCCACAGGAATCAATATGCAGAGAGTGTTGGGTGACTGAACATCTGCTAAATGTTAAAAGATAATATGAATAAACTATTCTTTGATCTGCTAAAGCACAGAACATGTCTATTCTTTTCTAAGCCAATTAGAATGATGCTTTCCATTAATAATGCAGGGCAAAAGTTGCAGAATTCTCATTGACTTTGATGGGAGCCCCATATGTTTCTGAGAGGAGAAGTTGGCCAGAAACAGCGCCTGTCACTTTACTGAGCAATTTACTTACATGAACATAATCTTTCATTATTATAGAGAAGGTGTTGTGATGAGAACGATAGCACAGGACAAGTGTACTTTTATTAGTTTTGGCCCTGAAAATAAAGTACTAGATACAGGAACATCATGTGTACCATGTATAAATATTGATACGATTTGGTGTGCTACTTGAGCAAATGATGGGTATCAGGAGACCCGGAATCTATTCCCATCTCTGCCACTGATTTCCTGTCTGACCTTGAAAAAATCACTTAATCTCTCTGCCTTGGTTCACCATCTAAGTAAGTGCAAGAAATTGTTTTCTCTCTCTCTGCTCAGTTATTATATATTTTTTAATGAATTAGAGCCAAATGTGCTTTTAAAAACTTCAGCTACACAAGTCTTATTCAATATCTTTTCTTACATGCTCCTGGAAAGAGAGCGCTCTGATTCCTCTGTCATTCTACCACAGTGACTGGTTTTTATTTTCTGCCATTTCTAATTCAAGTGCAAGGGCTCTAGAAAAATGCACGCTTTTGGGAAAACTAAATTGGGATCTGTATGACAGTTTCAAAATTTAACTTTCAGCTTGATTTCATTAAAAGTAAAAGCTTGCAAGAGTAAAGGTGACCTGCTAAAGGCAAAGAAATATGATACTATCCTTTCTTGCTTTATGATACATAAAAAAGACACCACAGTTTCTCCCCCCCACCACTGCTTTTTTAACATTAGAAATTCAAGTCATCTCCCCTGTTTTTTTCTGGGCGATTCTAAGGATGACAGGAGAACTAATAGTTTTCTGACATCAGAGAAATTATGCAAAGAAGCCTGATTGAGAAGAGAAATGATTTTTATAGACTATTTAAAATTCTGTGTTATATTTGTTTTTAGTTAACAACTATTGAAATCAAACAGTTAGGGAAAACTATTTGATTGTTGACGTTTCCTCGGTCTTCCCTTTTAAGTGAAGATTTAGGGCCTGATCCAAAGCACATTAAAGTCCAAAATATCCCCATTGATTTTAATGGACATTGGATATGGCCTTAAGAAAGCTCCCAGTCATTTAAGAAGTCCTGCAGCAAAAACAAAGAAGATGTCCTTGATAGTCCTAGTATTTTTTAGGTAAAAAAAATCAAGCAAACAAAGAATATTTAAGGGGGTTGGGAATGCTTTCAGACTTTTTTTATATATCAAACTATATATGTGTGTGTACATATATAAGGGACCAACTTGATTGTTTTTCCTCTGAGGTCATCTTTAAATGCACTACATGACTATATACAACGTGAATTATGAGCTATGAATGTTTATGCAGCAGGGTTGCATTGGGTATATACTCAAGTCCGGAGATGATTTGAACCCATGACCTAGAGCAGAGATAAGAGTACTCATTTGGAAACAGTGTGATTTGAAACAAGCCTCATTTTCATTAGGAAACAAAAATGTGAACACGTACTTCATTACACAGTGACTCACAGATGATTCTCTGGAACTATTTTTGTGTACATTGTGCAATGCACCTTAGAGATTTTGCATAGCTGCTGTTTTACGAACCACTTCAATAAACCTGAATGTTTTGTTTATTATTTCTACCGTACTAGACATTTGTCCAGGGCAGAAAAATACGAGGGGGAGCAAAATGTCACCACTGGGTGTGCCAGCAGTAACATCAGATGAGTAGTGTGAAAACAATTAATAAAAATCAAACTTTTTGTAAGTTTTGTTTTGTTCTATCAGTCAGAAAGGAAATAGGAACAGTAAAAGTAAATGGTACTTAGCATACTGGTATTCCCTGTATATATGAAGGAAAAATCAAGTTGGTCATTTTTAGAGAACTACAGAACCATGCTTAAAATGCCACAGCTAAAATTAAAGTGGAGACGCACTGTAGAGTCTTAAATTCTACAAAAGTAAACACTGGGCTTAAATTCTAGTGTCTGCAGATGAGCAATACAAGAGCTGCCTTCTTGAACTCTTTCATGGCATTTGCTTTGCAAGTTATGAAAGTGATGAAAGGATGTTCAAAGTTGCATCACTTGCCAGTTGCTCAATGTATGCTCAGTGATGCTAGATGAGATGTATTACAGTACATTGAGCACCAGTGCAGTGTTAATTTTACAACATTCTGTAGCTCAAACAAGGAGTAGTAGTAGCTTTAGGATTTGTATCAGATTTAAATGGTCTTTGTTTCTTCTTCCCTATGTGAATACACTCCTGTTTGTCCCTTTACATGTATTTCATGTAATCTAGTCACTTTTAAGTTTCTTGAATATTTCTTTCCTAACCTCCCCACTATGCAAAAGTTTGAATTTATTTAAGATGTTATCAACCATCTTCCCCAATGTTTATAGCACTTTCTCTGGCCCTAAGATCTCAAATATCTAAGGGCAAAATTCTGCTCTTCCTATTCTGAACCTTATAATGGAGAGTGCTGGACATGTGGAGAGTTCCTGAGCCATTTTGTTAATATAAGCAGGGCCGGTGCAACCCATTAGGTGACCTAGGCGGTTGCCTAGGGCACTACAATTTGGGGGTGGCGACTGCGGTGGTATTTCGGCAGCGGGACCTTCCGCCGCCTCTGTGGGGGGCAGCATTTCGGGGCGGGACTTTCCACCGCCTAGGGCAGCAGAAAAGCTGGCGGCGCTCCTGAATATAAGGCAGGATGATTTCAGGGGTCCTGGGGAGAAATGTGCTCAGTAGCAAACCTTAATGGTCTTTTAAACAGACTGACCTCCCCCTAAGCACCTGCTGCCAAAGGCAGAATTTCTAACCTTGCCTGGAGATCAGTCCCCTTGGAGACATGGTTTCCTGTTGGACACATTCACGGCTCCCCTGTCTAACAATGTCTTCATGGCAGAGTGATAAACCGGACTCGGAGTTCTGTCTAGCTGCTGACTGGATGTGATGGAGATGAGGAAAGGAAGAGCAACCTGCACCCTTTTCTCCAACCCGTCATGAGACAGGGCAGGATTTTGCCCTAAATCTGCAGTGCTAATTTGACAACTGAGAGCAAGAGAAAACAAATGAATATCATCCATGAAGTTAATGGGTGGAAAGAGTCACAGCGCAGATGCTGAAGATGTTAGATAATGAATGTCCACCCACTAGGTACTGATGAGATAAACAGGTTAACCTCGGAGGACCTCAGTTAATGGTTAGCAGCATAAGAGGTAACCAGCTGAGAGATGCACATTCTTTAGGCTGTTTAATGAAAAAACTGCCATATAAACAGAATGTACGTACACATGCTTATAGGAGCTCCCTGCTATAGCACATAGCTACGTGGGGCAGGGGGAGTGGGGAATCCATGAGACCACAAGGGCTGTGAAACCAGCTGGACTGAGGATGTGACAATGCTTGAAGAGAGACTTTGTTGAGCTAACATATTACAGAATGCCTCAGAGTGTAAAGTCTTTTTCAGGATTTTTAATTTATTAATTTAATCAGTGAAAATGGAACAGGCTCTGGCTGTTTCCTTGCTTGCAGTTACTGTAGATCTCTGTTCTGGAAAGAACAGCGCAAGTGTACTGCCAATCATGTTATTTGATAAATTGAATGCTTGTGTACCCTACAGTCTTAATAGATTACAAAACTTCGTTCAGTTCACACTGTGTTCCAGTGTGACATCTTAGTTATTTCTGTCCACAGAAACTTATACCAAGCAAGGTGAGCAAAACATCTGGAATAATAAAGATGGATGCTGGTATGATTCCAAAGAAATAGAGTATCTTTAAAAAAAAAAAAAAAAAAAAAAGCTCTTGGAAATATTGGTTGTGGTCTAAAATCAAACCTGTAATAATCTTCTTTAAAATTTATTTTTAATTTTCAGGCTCTTGCCAGTGAGGAAGTGATTTTAAGTGGAGGTGCCATAAATTCCCCACAGCTGCTTATGTTGTCTGGGGTTGGAAATGCAGATGACCTCAAAAAATTAGGGATCCCTGTTGTTTGTCACCTTCCTGGTAATCTTTTTATTGGTTTTATCTTTCAACTCCCCCAGGGTCTGATCCAGAGCCCATTGAAGTCATTGGAATGACTCCCATTAACTTCAGTGGCCTTTAGATCAGGCTCTATGGACCCAAACCAACTAACATTATAGTCAATGGAAAGACTCCCATTGACTTTAATGGAAGTTAGAAAAACCTCTTTTATACACTGCACCTCTCCATGTAATGGTGTCCAATATCCATTCCTTTCTGAACCTATGCCCGTAGATAACTTATTTTAAAGCAAAGAAGCGGTGTGTATCACTGATAATTTTTAAATTAGAGCTATACATTCTCTTTGATCCACAGCAGATTGCCTACTGATAGTAATGAGAGTTTTATATAAAGATGTAGGGTAGAACATGGACCTTATGTAGTAATTAAACTTTTCTAGCTAAAAGTTATCATTGCATTCAGAAATTATGCCTACCACTTTTAGGACCAGAACTATTTCTGCCATTTGTTTATATGACTACTTGCATGCTCCATTTTCCTGTGTGTGCTCAAGCAAATTAAACACACAATTGCATACCTAAATTATTTGAAAATCTTATTCAAATTATTATTGTTAGGTTTAAGAGTCAACACACCATGAGGAATAACGTAGGGAGTTTTTCCTTGCATTCTGCACAATCTGGCATATGGCCTGAATAAATACCTTAAATTAAGCATGTGGCAATTCTCCAAAAAGAGCCATATTTTTTGGAATTTAATGTGCCCCCCCCTATACCTACCCACATTGTATGTACTTTGAAAGCTTATTTTATGTACATTTAGATGAAGTATGATGTGGAGCTGCCAACTGGTGCCGTAAGCCTGTAGATGAGGTGAAACAATGATACCCACAATGAGAAAATGTCATTTTTTACACAGTTCCAGAAACACTGTAACATGACTATGACAACATTTTGTACTGTGTAAGTTAACTTCAATACCTTAATTGTGTTTATTGATCAAAGCTACCAAATAACAACCCCTGAATAGGGGCCTCCTAGTAGGGGGTCTAAACCACTGCCCTGGGCTACTTCCTACCACTATCCCTTCAGTTTGGAGCATGGGCCTCGTAGTCCAATACACTGGGGTGGCTTGCCTCCAGTAGCACCCCTTTGTGGACCTCGCGTGGTGCCCTGCCATAGTCCCAGGCTCTTTTGGGGAGGACAACCCCCACAGTGTCTCTGTACTTCAGTCAGCTCAGTTGCCAGAGGTTCCTACGTCTCCTCCACAGTCTCCCTCATCCAGGGAGACAGTATTTACTCCCTGGTGACTGCCTTGGCTGGCAGGCTAGTAACCTTTCCTCTCAGGTAGGGTGGCAGTTAACTCTTACCTCTTTGCTAGTCAGCACTGAACTGAGCCAGGCTCTCACCTTTTCTCCTTCCTCCAGGCCTGCATTGGCTGCAGGTATAATGGGGCAGGGCTAGCTGGGCCCAACAGCTCTCTTTAACTCCTGCCGTGCTGGCGGGTAGTTTCTCCGCTTCATCACAGTCCCGAATTCATTTACCATGAAAAAGTACTTGAGAAAATAAACGCCTATCACCTACAATGAACGCTGTCTGAATTCTCTCCTGGTGTCTTTTAAAACTTTATCTTGTGATGTCCTACCAATACCAAGTGACGCTAATATTGTTCTCATTCAGGTGATTCCATTTTGGACTGGTTTCAACCACAAGCTTGCAACAAAGAAGAGAACCTACCCAGCAGTTGCATAGTCACCTATTATGGATGCCAAACCAGCTGACATGGCCACAGTCTATACTACTATGCTGAAATGTCAGCAACTGTAGGACAGCAGCCTTCCGTTCATCATGGATCAGCAGCTGTATGCTGTAGCTCAGCAAGTGAAATGGACTCTCCAAATGAACTTGGTATCAATGTGATTCACCTGGATGGTTTTCACACCCTGTGCTGTTTTATTGCATGTATTATGAAATTTTGGGGAGACACAGGATTGCTAAACCTTCTTGTTGATACTGATGTGTGTGCTGCTTGTAATGCAGATCAAATGCTTGCTGCTAGGCAATTCAGCTGTTCTCTATCGGTATGTCTACACTGCAATGAAAAACCTGCTGCTGGCCTGCATCAGCTGACTCAGGCTAAGGGGCTGTTTAATTGTAGTGTAGACGTTCGGGCTCAGGCTGGAGCTGACACCCTCCCCCCTTGTCAGGTCCCAGAGGCCAGAATGTCTGCACCACAATTAAACAGCCCCTTAGTCTGAGCCCAGTCAGGTGACGTGGGCCAGGAGTGGGTGTTTAATTGCATAGGGTATAGACATACCCCTATGGCTTGGCTCTAGCATTAGAGGCCCTGAGTGCTCCGAAACTTTATTCATTTGTTAAATTGTGTGAGCAGGAAGGAGGTATTCATGTAGTTCCAGCATTTGTCTGGTAAATGTTGGCTCACACTCAAAAGGTGTCTGAGTCTGAAGACTCAACAGTCTTTACAACATGTCATTAAAGAGCTTGTTGGTGCTGTAATTCAGCATGTGCTATCACTACTGAAGGACTTTCAGATATGGGGGTATGCCCAGTCTCCTACATTCAAGGTCTGGGATCATTTTCACCAGGTTATGTAGACACTACATCTAAATGTCTATGCAGAGTGAGTGTATGATTGGAAACTTCACATGACACAGCACGTCATGCTTCTTTACTGCAAACAGAGACAACTATGCCAGATGGATATCAAGCTACATTTTTGATATGTTAAAATTTCCCTGAAGTAGTATACACTGCCTTTGAATCTGGGGGGAATTTGCTGTATGTCAGACTTCTGTTTTTTTCAGTTGAATTTGGAGTGACATGGGAACAGGGAAAACTGTCCTCAAAGACTGAAAGGGCAGTAGTGGGATTGTAATACTGACAAGAAAGAAGCCAGCCCTTGTCAGATGGACACACCCATGACATGTCCGGAGTGAATATGCAAAAGCTATGAGAGAAAGAAGTGGCCTAACGAGAAGTAGTGAAGACTAATTTCACAAACAAGTCCTTGCCTTTGCACTGAAAAGGAATGAAAAGCATTTTACAGCTCTTACCAACCATGTCATCAGCAATATGACAAACCCATTTGACCCTGAGTCACATCCAGAGATGATTATCACCATATCTAATGGATTCCATGTACCATCAGATGTACAAGAGTCTCTACTGAAAATAGCAGATGTTGGTGAAGATCAAATTGAGAGATTTGTGAGAGGTGCACTTGATTCTGATTGGATACGTAACTTCATTAGCCCAGTCAAGAAATCTGGCACCAAACATTTGTTGACATGATCAAGAAGACTAAATTTAAGCCTGCCCAGGGAGGGATTATCACAGCAGCTATCAGTCCAGAAATTATTTTCTGCAGAGCCCTGTCCTTAGCAAGATGCAAAGATGCTGTTTCAATGGCAACTGTTCTTAGTCACCAACTAGGACCTGTGCCTATGTTCCTCTTGCATGCTGATGGAACAATGAGAAGAACAGACAAAGTTGAGTTAGGGCAGTGGTTCCCAAATTTGTTCCGCCGCTTGTCCAGGGAAAGCCCCTGGCAGGCCGGGCTGATTGTTGCTCCCACTGGGCGCGGTTCACCGCTCCAGGCCAATGGGAGCTGCTGGAAGCAGCGGCCAGTACATCCCTCGGCCCGTGCCGCTTCCAGCAGCTCCCATTGGCCTGGAGCAGCGAACCACGGCCACTGGGAGCCACGATCGGCCGAACCTGCGGACGCGGCAGGTAAACAAACTGGCCCGGCCCACCAGGGGCTTTCCCTGCACAAGTGGCAGAACAAGTTTGGGAACCACCGAATTAGGGCATCAGCGGGAAGCTCAAGCTGAAAGGATCCATGAGCTAATAACATGTGACAAAGAAACCACAGGGTATATCAGAGATGCCATGGCTGGTCATACAAAAGATGGCTGGAGACAAATTCCACACTTTCAGTGAATTGGCTGCTGAGTACCTGAGGCAGGTCCTAAAAGGATTTGACAAAGCTAATTCTGTAATCGAAGTCTTTGACAGATAATGACAACAGTAACTCTGTGAAAACTGCAGAAAAACAGTGCCAGACAGGATCCAACGTTGGATGCAAGAAATACCAGGTGATTGGTGGATGTCTGTGCCTCCATGGAAGAAGTTTCTAAACGTGGCATCCAACAAGCATTCATTTGTAAAATTCCTCTGTGAATATATGGTTCAAAGTGAACCTGAGGGTGTAGGAGCACACCCAACACAAATACTCCTTCTTGCTGAGGCTGAAGTAGGAAAGTCCATCATCATCAGCAGAAGTGAAGGTGCTGAAGAAGCCCAAGACTTGTACAGTACTCAAGAGGAAGCTGTATGTGCCAATATAACTTTTGGGTCTCTTGGTGTCAAAGGAACTATAGGAATAGGTCACTTAATATAGATGTTTTGGTACTTGCTGTTCACTACTTTCAGAAAATGGAACCTATAGATAATGTGGATTGAAACAGGCAACATTACCAACACAACTGACAAGTGTTGCTTCATAACTGTGTATGCAATTTATGATGCACTCACTCCTGACTTCTGCAACATACTTCTTGCTGTATACGTATTAACAGGATGTGACTGCGTGTCATTCCTGTTTGATATTGAGGAAAAAAATCTGTGTTTAATGTCAAAACAAAGGTTCAGAGATCCTGCCAAATCAGGATAAAGTGATGGACAAGTTGTAATTTCTGCAGCAAGGAAGTTGGTAGCACTGCTGTATGACGAGAGCGAGAAAGATCATGTCAAAAGAGCAACTTGGCAAACAAAGATTTGCATGTCTTTGCAGATAGGTAAACCAGATACTGGATCACCATTGCAACATGGATGGAAAAATGTGGATGATGAACTACTTCCTGGATTCTTCAAGGGACAATGGCATCTGAGTTTCTAGAAGACCTTATTTGAGCCTGTATCAGTAGGGATCACAGAAGAATCAACTGTGTCTGTAGTTAGAACAATCTTCCCTGCATAGAACTGTGTACCTGCCAAGGCAGTGAAGACAGTGGTCACCCACACACTCTCGACAGAGATCATAATGATGAACAAGATGATGATAATGTTGACTAGAAGTGTCACCAGCGTTACTACATTTCAATGATATCTCTACAAATTATTAGACTTTGTTTTACCCTGTAGATCAGGGGTAGGCAACCTACGGCACGCGTGCCGAAGGCAGCACGCAAGCTGATTTTCACTGGCACTCACACTGCCCGGGTCCTGGCCACCAGTCGGGGGGGTGGGGGGGGAGGGGCTCTGCATTTTAATTTAATTTTAAATGAAGCTTCTTAAACATTTTTAAAACCTTATTTACTTTACATACAACAATAGTTTAGTTATATAGTATAGACTTATAGAAAGAGACCTTCTAAAAACGTTAAAATGTATTACTGGCACGCGAAACCTTAAATTAGAGTGAATAAATGAAGACTCGGCACACCACTTCTGAAAGGTTGCCGACCCCTGCTTTAGATTGTTCTTGTGATGCATGGAGGTCACAAAGAAATTCCGTTGTATGTCTTGAAATAATACATAGCCATTAAACTAACAGAAACAAATGCACATATTTCAAAGTGGTCATTTTAATGTGTTGATGCTGTCATTGTTTATCCCCCTTTCTGAGGTAATGGCACCACTTGACAGCTCCACATTATATCTCATCTTAAAGTAAACATCATAAAACGATATATGATGTGAGTGTGTGTAGACAGGGTACATTAACTTAACCAAATCGGTGGTGTCTGCTGCATGCCCAAATGGGCTGGACTAGGCCCAGGGTCCAGGGTGTTTGACACCACTGCCTTTGTAAGAGGTTATTTCAGTTTCTATTCAGGGTAGTTTATAGAGGAAAATGTACCTGCTTGTATATAACATTTACAGTTTACCAGTATATAATTTCTTCTTGGTTTTGTTTGTTTTTTTGTATCAGGGGTAGGCCAGAATCTTCAAGATCATTTAGAAGTGTACATACAGCAGAAGTGCACCAAACCTATTACTCTCTACAAAGCACAAAAGCCTGTTAACATGGCAAAGATTGGTTTAGAATGGCTTTGGAAATTTACAGGTATGAAAAAAAATGTGAAACTGTCCCACTGTTCAGTTCTATAGGATTACCAAATTTGGCTTTTAGCTGAATTATATATGTCAGAATCCCAAAGTGTCTTTCCGATGAAGCTTTATTACCACCAATTCTGCAGCAACTGGAGATTTTAAAAAATGAGTTCAAATGGGGGGCAGACTGTGCAGTTTCCTTAGCTTTAAACTGCTTTGTTTTTTCCAAATTAGAATTTATTTTAACAAATGTAATGTTTATTGTAACAAATGAGGTTGAGATGCACTTTTTTTGTAGCATTTATTTTCCTGCCCTTAAGTTCAGGCAGGGAATGTTTGCATGTTGCTAAATGTTTGCATTTATGCCTAACTTTCATTTTGGGTTATGTTCCATACTTAAATCTGTGGGCCACTGAGAAAAGCTACTGTAAAAAGTGAAATCAGAAAATGATGTATTAAGACAGTGGTTCTCAAAGCCGGTCCGCCGCTTGTTCAGGGTAAGCAACCTGGTGGGCCAGGCTGGTTTGTTTACCTGCCGCATCCGCAGGTTTGGCCGATCGCGGCTCCCACTGGCCGCGGTTCGCTGCTCCAGACCAATGGGGGCTGCGGGAAGCCGCGGCCAGCACATCCCTCGGCCCGTGCCGCTTCCCGCAGCCCCCATTGGCCTGGAGCGGCGAACCGTGGCCAGTGGGAGCTTTCCCTGAACAAGCGGCGGACTGGCTTTGAAAACCACTGTATTAAGACACTGTCTAGAAAACAAATACACTGAACCAAATTCATCCTTGGTGTAACTCCATAAAAGGTAGTTATCTCATTGCATTGTCCAGAACTCTTCAAACTTACTTGTACTTGTCCAGAAATAATGCATTCTCCTGTCTTATAATAGTCCAGTCCCCAAATTGCATTTTCAAGGATGAAT
Organism: Terrapene triunguis; assembly: GCF_002925995.2. Classification (NCBI taxonomy): domain Eukaryota; kingdom Metazoa; phylum Chordata; order Testudines; family Emydidae; genus Terrapene; species Terrapene triunguis. Next base: position 26,414,030 of record NW_020664440.1, read on the forward strand.
TGTAAAGATTCTTCTTAGCAAGTAAAACAAATAAGCCAATTTCGGTGCTAAACTACCCCCCGCATGCAGTTTCACTGTCTTAGCATGGTGTCACAGCAAAGCATTTGGCCCAGTATGTCTTGTGCTATTGCATACATATGACTTTTTATTACTTAGCAAGTAACTATTTTTAAAAGGATGGATTGTGACTCATCTAGTGCAGTGGTTCTGAAAGCCGGTCCGCCGCTTGTTCAGGGAAAGCCCCTAGCGGGTCGGGCTGGTTTCTTTACCTGCCGCATCCGCAGGTTCGGCCGATCACGGCTCCCACTGGCCGCGGTTCGCCGCTCCAGGCCAATAGGGGCTGCGGGAAGGGCGGCCAGCACATCCCTCGGCCCACACCGCGCCCCGCAGCCCCTATTGGCTTGGAGCGGCGAACCACGGCCAGTGGGAACCACGATCGGCTGAACCTGCAGACGCGGCAGGTAAACAAACCGGCCCGACCCGGTAGGGGCTTTCCCTGAACAAGTGGTGGACCGGCTTTCAGAACCACTGATCTAGTGGGGTGGCACAGAGGTTTAAAGAGGTGCTGTACAGCAGCGTGGAGGGGAAGCAGGGTCTGCAAGTGGGTGTCAGGGGGCAGGGAGCGGGCAGAGCCTTTGCTCTACCCCCTCTAGGCACCTGGTGCATCTGGGAGCATGCACTGCACTGGGTATCTAGCTGCCACAGCTTATTCTCTCCCTCAACCAGCGGGCACTCCCAGTGACAATTTCCCACCTAAGCTGCTTCAGAAGCATTGCAACAGTGCACTGCCCTTCATATTAAGCAAATTGTAACATCCCATTCTACCCCAAAGTAAATGCAGAATATTTAGGAAGCTGGAGACACCTTGGGATTTTTTTGAAGTCAAACACATTTTACATTTATTTAGTGATCAACATGATGAAAATAATGTACATTGCACAAGTTATAAGTTAATTGCGTATGGATTTGCACCCCTCACAGTTTCACTGTCTTTGATTGACATAATTATGTGCATTGCACAAGTGGAAAGGTGTATGGGGCATAGAGAAATGGTTCAGAAACAAGGATTTTAAAAATACACATATTTCTTACCTTTCGAATATTTTAGAATTTTTCTTTCTTTCTTTCTTTCTTTCTTTCTCAATCTCTAGGAGATGGAGCTACTGCCCACTTAGAATCTGGTGGGTTTATTAGAAGTCGGCCAGATGTTCCTCATCCAGACATTCAGTTCCATTTTCTTCCTTCTCAGGTGATTGATCATGGACGTGTTGCTTCCAAGCTGGAAGCTTACCAGGTCAGTGGTTCAAGGACACAAATTAGCAATGTCCTGAATTAGCAAGGAGATTTACAGTTTATTGGAAACATTAATACTAGTACAGTGATCAAGTTGCAGATTGTTCAGTATTGTGTAAAAGATGTGACTTAATTGCCTACATTTTCTTTGTTGCTGGTGCCAGAATAATTTTACTCTTTATCTTTGGAAAAATACGCAATAAGTTTTTTAGGGGTTATGAACCTGATTCTGTGTCATTGTCATCAGTAGTACATGATCAAATTCTATATTATAATATTTTGTTTTCCCTTTAACTCCTTAGTAATTTCTCTTTTTGTTGTATCAATATGTAATGTAGATTCAAAAGCCTGTAGTTCATACTGTGAAACTGTCACTATATACATCTGTTTTCTTTGGCTGGTTTTTATTTCATGATGATAGTAATTTGGTCATCTGAACTGTCAGCTACTGCTAAACTGAAATAATATTTGCTTGTTGTTGTATTATAAATAGTTTATTTCCTGTGTTGTGCGTATAGCCAAAAAACAAGAAAAAATGTTCATATTGTGGCCTCCCTTTTCATTCTCCCTTTTTTATATTTTATGTTTGGGTAATCTGTAAGAAGACTCCATGTTTTTAAAAATTGCATTGGACTCTGAAGTCTGTCTAGATGGAATTTTGTCATGCAGTGTGTTGGGGTTATTGCAGGTTCATGTTGGACCCATGAGGAGCACAAGTGTGGGCTGGCTAAAGCTGAAAAGTACAGATCCAAGGGACCATCCTGTGATTGAACCAAACTACTTGTCAATGGGTAAATGCCTGGTATCTATATTGAGTTGGTCTCATTCAGTTCCTTCCCCCTTGCTCCAAGGAGAAGTGATCTATTACCTGCCCATATCACTAGCAAATTACTCCCCTCTTGACACCATCTCAACTGTGCTGGTTGGCACATTGGTATTATTATTACTATTTATGTTGTGATATCTCAGCAGTGCCCCAGTTAATGACCAGAATGCTATTTTGCTAGGTGCTGTACAAACACTGAACAAAAAGACCGTCCCTGCCACAAAAAGCTTCCAGTCTAAGTGGGGTGCAGTCAAGCGGCTGCCTGTTCCCTGCCCCTTCCAGTTCACCCTACACCCACCTGTGCAAGAGGGGGAGTAAAGGCCACCACACACCTTGCTGGCCTCCCCCACTCAGCTGGTGATCACATAGCCCATACCTCCTTATTCCTGTGTATCATTTATATTCATCCTACTCTCCTGTACAAGTGTGTAGGACAAGTGACAATTTTGCCCACAGTGGAAAAAAGTTCCCATTGTTTTTTCTTTCAGTAACAAGTTGAGAGCCTTTAAATTGTATATAAGCTTCCTTCCCCTTTAATTTTGCTGCCTTTTCCTTTTCTTGGTATAGCACACTGTCCTGTACTAGCACTATTATGCTGCTGTTTGTTTGTTTGAATTATGCACAGGGAAGTATTTCTAACCAGTGTGTGTATTTACAGTCTCTTTGTTTCCTCTCTGTACAGAAACAGATGTGTGGGAATTTCGTCAGTGTGTCAAGTTATCCAGAGAAATTTTTGCTCAGAAAGCTTTTGAAAAATTCCGTGGTCCTGAAATTCAGCCAGGAAGTCATGTACAGTCTGACAAAGAAATAGATGCTTTCATAAGACAGAAGGCTGATAGTGCTTATCATCCTTCTTGTACCTGTAAAATGGGGCAGCCGTCTGATACCACTGCTGTGGTTGATCCTCAGACCAAAGTAATTGGGGTTGAAAACCTGAGAGTCGTAGATGCCTCAATAATGCCCAGTGTGGTCAGTGGGAATTTGAATGCCCCAACCATCATGATAGCAGAAAAAGCTGCTGATATGATCAAGGGGTTCCCATCACTCAGTGAGAAAAATGTTCCTGTATATAAACCTCAAACCTTGGAAACACAGCGATGAACAAAATGCCCACGCTTATTTTCCAGGTGAGTTTTTGCCCACATATGGAAATCTTACATTGGACTTTGCCAAGAGAATACATCTATTGCTACAAAAAATTACAGGTAGGTATTAATTCACTACCTCTCTGATATTAAGAAGGTTGTAGCAGTCATTTAAAAAATATCAAGTTGTTTGCAGTAACTGTTCATATTAGTCAAGCATTTGGGTGATACCAAATTTTGTAATGTAGTTTGAAGTTTATGCTGAAGAGGGTCAGTTCTGCCTTACAAAAAGAAAAGGCAATCATGTGAGCCGTCAAGGAGTTCAGGACCTGAATGGCTGAGCGTGGGATGGTAGAAGTGGATGTTTGCTGCTTTGCATAGAACAGTAAGACACTTAAAACTGCTTCTGTGCTTGGGCTTGCAGATGTTGTCAGAGGCCTCAATGGAGCCACAATCCTAGCAAGTGATGTAAGGGTTGCCTTTTATGTTGAATCTCACTTAGTATTCTTTGTATGCATGATTGTCCTTGACAATAGTTAATAAGCAAGATCCCCATCCTGAAGAATACTTAACTTTCTGGACTGAGTGTAAAGTGAAACATGTGTGAAAGTATTTGCAGGATCAGGGCCCAAAATAGTAAACACTCACATTAATGCAGAGAAAGGAATTCCTAACATTACATAATTTCTTTTCTATATAATCTTGCAGAGGCAATACACAGTTTACAACATCATCAAGAGTTTTACTCATGTTGAGTAGTTCTTGATTTTAGTGGTCTGTTTATGGAGTAAGGTACTACTCAGCATAAGCAATAGTATATCTGTCAGGCCCCAGGTAATTTCAACGTAGCTATCAATGTCAACTTCATTTATTGGTGCTTGCATAATCATTTATAGTAACGTGGGTAATGTATTGTGGAGGTACTGATCACAACTCCATTGTTAAGGTTGAGTTGAGTTTTAAACTTAAATGCATACGTATAGTATTCGGGTAATGGTATAATCAAATTAAAAATATATCCATATTTGATATACAGCTTGCCTTAATAGCCTCTATAAAAACAGAAACAGCAATTATTTAAAATCTCTATAATGGTAACAAACTCTCCATGTTCTTTGTATTTAACGTAATAAAATTCAGTTAATAACTTAATTTGTTTTGGGTGCGTAATGCAAAATGGAAACTTGCCTTGTGTCACTACTGTATGTTTAAGGGGGCCATGAAAGGTGATTGCACAGCTGTAAACAGGGCCGGCTCCAGCGTTTTTGCCGCCCCAAGTAGCAGAAAAAAAAAAAAAAGCTGCGATCGGTAGAGCCGCCGCTGCTTCATTCTTTGGCGGCAATTTGGCGGCAGGTCCTTCCCTCCGAGAGAGACCGAGGGATCCGCCGCCGAATTGCCGCCGAAGACCCGGACGTGCCGCCCCTTTGCGTTGGCCGCCCCAAGCACCTGCTTGCTGCGCTGGTGCCTGGAGCCGGCCCTGGTTGTAAATGATGAAACAGTCTTTAAGGCCCGGATGTTACTAATGTGTAAATGTTGGTTTATTTTTTAAAAAAAAATTACCTGCTGTCTAGAGAGATCTTTTACCATATCAGATAGATACTTGTCTGCCCCTGTTCAGTTAACTTGAACATCTTGGCTCATTTACTTTAAGAAGAATAAATACATCTTGGCTCTACTACTTTGATAACGCTTGCCTAATGGCCAGACTTTGTTCTGGATGTTTGCTGAGAAAAATCCTTTACAGATATCCATCAATGGCCCTTTCTTGAGTGTGTTCTAATAGCTTTCCAGATATCATTAAAGTTCACGGGAAGTACAGGCCCCTGCATTGTGATGAGTTGTTGCAAGGTAATATGGAAATCCCCATAGAATGGAATAGTGAATGGAGTAGAAACAGGATGGAAATCACAATCTTTCTTTTCCCCACCACTAGTAACAGAGGAGGGAGGGAAATAATCTTTATTCTAGCCTGCACCTGCACTCCTTACTCCTACAAATTTGAATGGGAATTTTTGCCATTCAGCCTCAGCCCTTCATTCTTTTTGTTGTCCCACCTAAGCCATCTGTTGAATCTTGCTAGAGTTTGTACATTTTTTTTAAAAAGTCATTTAAATCCTGTCTTATATTTTGATTTTTTTAAAATCTGCATGATGTTTAATGTAAACAAGGAAATGTGCATAATCCTTGCATAATCTGTCATTACGACAATTAAACTCCTGTGAAAGTTTTTGCTATTATGCTGTTTTAACTTGCATAACCATCTTAATCATAGTCATGGTTTAATAGACAAATTTCTGTAGCAGATTTCTCCATCGTCTATTTTCATAAAATAAGCTATTTAGAAATGGGAACATGTCAAAACTAAAACAGCAGCATGTAGATTCAGGTTACAATGTCCGCAGAGCACAACTAATATTAGTTCACAGAATAAGGCTAAAACGTTTAGCGTTCATAATTAAGTTCCCATATAGAAATTGTCTGTTGTCTGGATATGCCAGAAGGAGGAGTGGAGACACTGGAGGTGGTTTAGTTAGGCTGCAAGTTCATTCCCAAACATCAGGGAGTACCCGGCAGATAAAAGTGTACACTGCAGGTAATTCCATAATCATTTACATATGCTGGGGGCAAGGGGGAGTTGCTGTCAGCTCTTCCCCTTTACTTCTCCTGGTCCACAGCTAGTCTGCTCCTGGCACCTCATGACCCCTTCCATCTTGAATGAGGGTTGGGGGAGAGTTGGCTCCCTGCCGTCATAAGAATCCTGAAATCCCATCTTCCCCCCATTTCCACTCCTTTACACAATACCTCCTTTAAATCCTTTACCAAGGAGCACCATGGACATTCCCAGTGGAGTAACCACACTGGACATCTGCCCCATACTGAGCTGCGACATCATAGCCTAACCCCCCATTTTCACTTGGTACAACTGAGCCCCCAGCACACTGTGGGGAAGGCAAAAAAAACCCCGCACCCTGACCAATCTGGAGATGAAGGAAAAAATTCCTTCCCAGCCCCCTGAGAAAGGAGCAAGTAATGCCCACAGTGTGTCATGACAAAACCTGGTGTTTAACTGCTATCATGTGAGGGTGTTGGTGGTGGTGGGGAAGGGGGTGTTGCGCCACCTGGCCCAAGTAAAAGAGGGCTTTTGTAGCACCAGCATGGATCTAAATAGTCTCCCCTTTCTTCCAGTCATCTATGGGAGAGGGGGAAATGGGTTAATGTCCTCAAACTGATCTGGTCTGAAGCTGCTGCAGCTCTCTAGCCTTTAAAGGGACCACACATCTTTTCCGACAAGCCAGACAACGGCCCCTACCGCTTAATGTGCGGTGAGGTCATTTCTAGGATTCCTGTGCTGGTTTTAAAAAAGACCTAAAAAATTAATATCAGAAGAATGTGGATTTATTAAATAGTCTGTGAACTACAAATATAATTACTGAGCAAGTAGATGTCAAATAATAAAGCTAGTGCTCCTACAGCTGAGATATCGTGAAAGATAGTATTATCTTAAGCCAGGGACTGTTACCAACATGTAAAGGACAAACATGATTATTAAATGCAGAAGGAGAAAATGCTCACAATAGCTTAGCAGACAGCAGGCATTGGAAATTGATGAAAGTACAGTAAATACAGTGCTTACAGCTGTAAATAAGTAACTTTAAAGCTTGCTTGAGTCTTCCAATGAACAGCAGAATAATTTACTCCAGAAAAATGGAATTTTACAGTTTAAGCAGGTTGCACAAAAAACCTGCTGACTCAAAAGTTGGCTAAAGGAACAACTGCAGATGTTCTAGGCAGATATTCTTACCTGGTGCTGCTGCAAAGCACTGGTGGAGCCCTATAATTAACTGAGGGAAAGACATGCTGTGTTAGAGCAATTGCATAAAACATAAACAATGAAACTGAAGAGAGAAGACAGCACTGAACACTCTTCCATAATGAGCCAGGTAAACCATTTCTGTATGCTGCATACTGTTGGTAGGAGGAGAGCAATAGCAATGTATTAGGTGTTAGACTATCTACTGTGTTTATAAGTCAGCCTATCTGATGCAACTCTGTGGGGCGAGCAGCTGTGTGTAGGATGAGACTTATATACGCTGTGCCTTTTATTGTGTAATATTTTCACTTGGTACTATTGCAGTCAAGATTTTCAAGTCAAAAATGCACAGCTTTGAGTCTCTTTCTGGCATTGAGAGTAAGCAGTACCACACCATTAAAAATAATAATATGTATCGGCCACACTTGCCACAGCACTGTGCAATTGATGTGGGAAGCAGTTTTGAAGGGCTGCATAGTGGTGGAAGTCCTTATATGTGATGATTAATAGTATAGTATACCAGGGTCACATTTTTGGCATAGGAATTGTTTATATTATTGCAGCGCATTCCCTAGCTACAGTGTGCTATAACTTATAACCATACACGCATTCTATACTGCATTAAGTGAATGCTGTGGTATCATAGTAGAGCATTTAAAGGGTCTGGAAATGGCAAAGTAAATTTTGCACACACAGCTGCACTTGTGCTTTTTATGCATACATATTACTATAATGTTCAATCACATAATTAAAAACAAGTCCTCAAAAACATTTTTTCCTGCACCTAAAAATACAAGTACATATTGCAATATTTGTTCAATCCTTTAACCTTACAGTATTTTCATGGTCATGCTACTCTAGTTGCTTTATTGATTTAGGCCTCAGTGCTCCAGAATGCAGGACTGCTTTGTGGCATTCCTTTGGTGCAAAGCAGCCTTAAAGGCAGTGAATCAGCCAATGAGCATTTTGCCTACCTATGGGAATCCTAAGGGTGGTGCGGAGTCACAATAAGCGGTTCCTGTGTCACCCCCCTGGCTGCTGCTGTTGTATTCCTGGTTAGGTGGTCCTCAGCTCCAACAGATCCCAGGCTGCTGTAATGGCTGCTGGGGCTAATGGTGTAATATGCTTTACCATATTCTGGGGACTGGGCTGGTGCCTAGCAGTGCCAGCACCGGGAAAGCATAAAGATGTATTAAAGCCACTTTACTCCTCCATGTCTTGTTTACTCTGAGCACAGCTTGGCTGATCCAGAGAATCTGGCTCTGACTTTCTATATGATTAATGCTTTTTTGCTATGGTGTGTATTTGAGTAACGTTGTCAGCCCCATCTACTTACACATTTTCCTTTAAAGGGGCTTTCCATAAATTATGTAGCAGATTAGGGGTTGCCTGGGTGGGGCCTTAATTTTGTATGACAGTATTTGTTTCAGTGTTACAAGGAGAGGTGGGTGGCTCTTGAAAAAATCACCCAAAAATGTGTTACATAATTGATGGACACTCCCAAATAAGCAGACGAATCCTGCCTTAAGAGCCTTCCATGTTCTAAGGCAGTTAGTTACAACAAAAACGACTTGAGCTGGGAACGTTGATGTCATTAAACATACCAGCATTTTCACAGTTACTCTGTGCTGTGTAGGCATTGTTCATTCTTTTTGTTGTCCCACCTAAGCCATCTGTTGAATCTTGCTAGAGCCATTACCATCATTCCCATGGCAATAAGTGTCTCAGACACAGGTTGAGGTCCCTGGCAGATCATATTATTCACGCACAAATATTCAGCATAACAAAAAGGGATAAACAAATGAAAATTGTTCAAAAACAGCATTTTGTATAAATATTCTTATTTCATGTTTCCTTCAGTGTGGAAATTGCTTTCAAAAACAGAAGAAAATTAGCAGTATTTGTAAAGCTGTATTTTGTTAGTCTCTCGAGCAGGGCCGGCGCTTCCATTTAGGCGACCTAGGCGGTCGCCTAGGGCACCAGGATTTGGGGGGGCGGCAATTCAGCGGCGGGGGGGGGGGTCCTTCCACGCTTCGGGTCTTCGGTGTCAATTCTGCGGCGGGTCCTTCACTCGCTCCGGGACCCGCCGCCGAAGTGCCCCGAAGACCGGGAGCGCGGAAGGAAAAAAAAAATCAGTCAGTTGTTTCTACAGCCTGAGTTTTCATGTAAAGGCTTTATAGTCTAAAGCCTGCTTGCAAAGGTGTGGTTTCAGCTGAGCTGCTAACAAGAGATGTAACTATAATTGCAGCATGCAGCTGTCCAACACAGCAAACCTGATGGGTCGGATTGTAATACACATTTATAATAGACCTAATTTAATTGTACCTATCTTCATTTCAGAAATGCATCTACTCATCTTATTTCAAAAATAAACTTAAAATGAAAAGTTTTCTCAGATTATGAGGCTGCATACCACTTTCTTGGATGATAGGCCTCTGTGCTCCAGGCTCCCAGAAGATATTGTTGAAATACTAGATGACATTGTTCATATTTGCCTGTGTTTGGGCTGACTATGCATTGATGACTGGAAACTATATAATGTTTTATTAATGTCTAGAGCCATTATATATATACATACAGACACAGTGATCGCCCCCCAAAACCTGCCAAGTTTGCTTAAATGAATAGTTAAGGTTACCTGAGTATTTGTAGTATTTCCTATATTTATTAGAGGAATTAGTGAGTTATCTAATCTAATTAGCAAGATTTTAATATATAGAGACTTATAGAGGGAATCTATTTCACTCTTACAGTGCCATAACTGAGCAGAAAGGATGTTTTATGTATCCTTATAATATATTCTCGTACTTTTTTAAAAAAGATTGAATATCTGGTATATTCTAGCCAGATTTTCTTACAGTTTTTAAAAAACCTCTATTTTCATGCAAAATACTAACTCTGCCCTAAGAAGAGGCTGTCTAATCAGAATATTCAGGGGTAGATACTAATCATATAAAAAATGTGTGTGTGTAGCATCCCAGTGAAGACAGCGTAACTTTGTGCAAGCATGAGGTTCCACCTGGGGAGAATATGTCAGAGGGCTGGGACCTTATAGTGATAAAAATGACATGTACAGTATCTATAGAATTTGGAATATGTTAGCAGGAATCACTGTAGTGAAGAAATTTAGGTTGAGTTTCTAAGGTGACTAGTGATTTTCAGCATCCAACTTCAGACACCTTAAAGGGGCTGATTTTTCAGAGGGTGGGTGCAATGAAATCTGTGGAGCGTCACCATCATACACCCCCCTGAGAATCTGACCCACAGTAATTTTACAGTGATCTCACCGGATACGGAAACTTTATTCTCTCAACTTCCAAAGTGTTCTGTGACTAATGCTAAACAACCTAACCGAGCACATTCTGGAAGGAGGAGTCAGTCTGACACAGCCTGTAGGGGCTTTTAGGAAAATTTTCCTATTTGTTATGGGTTACTTTTAAAAAAATTCTTTGCTTGGGGCCTGATACTGCTGGCCTTTTACACACAAAATGCCTTCCCAGTTTTAAATGCATGTTTTATATATTTCAGATCAATGATTCATAAAAAGTTTAGACTAGAATAGCATAATCCTTAGGAGTGCATTTTCCAAATGAAAGACCACTGATACGTCGAATGCTGCAGTAAGAGTTTAACTTTTGGAGATTACACTGGTTGAAAGTGTTAGACAAAGGAGCCCCAAGTATAATAAAATTATTACACGGTTTTATTCTGAAGAACATTTTGCATTTGCTTTAATACAAAATGATGTAGGTCAAGAAATAATTTACAAACCCTTAAGTTATTATCCTGGCATTTGAAATAAGAATGATTCAAGAAGAGGTCTGTAAGGTATCCATAGCAAACTTTCATTATGTACAAAATGTTTATTGACATGTTTTATATGTCACATTTTAAAAATGTGACCTGAATTGCTACCTATCTTGTTAAGTACAGGTAAACCCTGATAAGGTAACTTGGCAGCGCAAGTCAGTTTTATTCAGTGTTAATAAAATAGAAGATTTTGACATTTCCCCCCAAAATTGTATTTGTATCAGGAATTCATATCAGGGTTTTACTGCATCGTGAACAAAACCTAAGCCCTCTTTCAATTGCATAAAAATAATTTTTTTAAAGTATATCATCTGCCCATAGAACAGCAAAAGAGGAGCGGCAATAAAGTAGTATTTTTACATATCGGGAATCTGATTGGTTCTGTGGAGAGTCCTTTTATCTTGTTTTTTTATTATGAGCAGAATAATTCGTATACAGGATTGGAATTAAGACATTTTCATCCACCTGCGAAATTTTTTCTGCCCCATATTCCGAATATAGAATTAGGCTACTCAGTCAATTTAGTTGTGATAAAATTATAAATGTCTCAAGACCAATGAAGACTTGGTCAATTTTTTCAACTAATTTAGTATTTATCTATAATTTGAGGATATTTATAATAAAAAGATCACAGCTTATTGTCAGTCAAAAAAGTTAGCAGATAATTTTCATTCTTTTAACTTTCTGAATATAAGACTGAAAATAGACATCTGTGCATCCCTTATGTAAAGAGAGATTCTTATTGACTCAAAATATTTTATAAAATCTGAATATTGTCAAGTTTCTCTAAACCTGACACTTTACCCAAAAAGAGATTTACATTGAGTGGTGGCTCTAGTTAAATATTTATCCTATAGCTCTATATATTCCAAGTAAAAATACTTATATCTAGAATTCTGCGGAGAATTACAATAATTAGGTTTCATAAATATTGCTGCAGTTCAATTACGGTACAATAATTACAAAATATAGAACATCTCTTTACAAATACAAATTATTGTATATTACAATTCATTTACAGTAATTTCTACTATATAATTTTTAACAAACTATCTTAACTAATTCTACTTTAACCTGGTTGCAAGTGCATTAGTAAGAATGCAATTATTCCAGTATATTTTGCCCTTAACATGATAGTCATAAAACAGACTATCTGAATGATATTTTCCTATGTAAACTAATGTTACATATGACAGAAATGTTTTTAGGTTCTTTTTTCCAATGATTTCTGGTAGGTAGAGTTTGACATATTTTAGAAGAGCGTTAAGAAAAATAAATCAGGAGGCAAGTTTGAAAACAATATTAGAATGGATATGCTGAATGCAGTGAACATTTGATATGCTATTGAATGCTGAGGTAATGACACTTTTGATTGCCATCACCTGTCTCACATAGTGGTCTTCACCACATATTTTTGTGCTGGACCTACACACATTTTTCATTTAGAAACCCCTGCTTCACTATGAATGACAGCAGCACAAGTTTGAAAGACAGGCAAGATATTACACCTCAGAACTCTTCTCTAGTCCTCTGGAAATGGGATCTTCAGAATCGGCTTGGTTTTACATAACTCTATTCCTACTGAGGAAATAAAGATTCTGTGATAAAGGACTTGACGTACTACAGCTTTGATCACATTTCAACAACCTGGAGACACTTACTGATAAATAAATTATGGCTTCCTTAAGGTGTGACATCACTTGTACAAAGCTTGATTAGTTATTAATTCCAACTAGTGCCTATCATCTTTGAACTATGAGGCACTTTTTCTGTTATTAAAAATTATTTATTTGTTTCTTGCTAAATACTATAAGGTTGTAATGCATATCATTTCATCAGCTAAGTCTTCTTCATATCTACCAGTGTCTGGTTCTTCATCACTATAACCAGGACCAAAGTCTTGAAGTTCATAATCTTGCCTGCTTAAAATGGGGAACATATCCCCATTGGGCCCATTGCTAATATTTCCATTGAGAAGGTTACTTGCTGCGCTTTCCATCTCATCAATAGTCATGTCACAAGCATCAGCAATCTCATGTTTAGTAGCTGAAACAAATTTAGGGTCCTTTGCATACCGCCCTAGGCCTTCAGATATAAGTACCTGCAAAAGAATTAGGATAAATGTGGATTCAATGTTTAGAACGAAGAGCAGGTTATAAATAAATACACAGCAAGCTTCACTTTTCTCCTGGATAGCTTAGGTGCAAAGCCCAAGAGATTCTATGAGCTGAAGTCACTAGGGCAACCAGAACAAAATCTTACATGTAATTAACTTGTGTTTGCAATCAGGGCCGGCTCCAGGCACCAGCTTGCTAAGCAGGTGCTTGGGGCGGCCACTCCAGAGAGGGGCGGCACGTCCAGCTATTCGGCGGCAATTCGGCGAGGGACCGTCTGCTGAATTGCCGCCGCAGATCGCGATCACAGCTTCTTTTTTTTTTTTTTTTGCGCCGCTTGGGGTGGCAAAAACCCTGGAGCCGGCCCTGTTTGCAATAGTCAAATGGCCCCAAAGAGGGTTTTATCAACATAGTAAGGATGTCACTGACAATGCATGACATTCAGTTCTTTTATAGGAGGTTTAAAATGAATCAAGCCCTGGATAAACATCATACACTAGAAACTGGTTTACTATAATAAAATTTAAGGAAGAATTGTGCTTGAAGCCACACTAGGCAACAAAACTTCAAGCAAGTGTATAATAAAACTTCAGCTAAGATGTTTTCTGTAGATGACAATTAAGTTGCATCTGGTTCACAGCTGTGGAAGGGAACTGATGTTGGAGATGAGGAGACTGAAAATTATATTCCTGAGCATGACACATGCTACTTAGCTAGACTGATAAGGATATTCAATAAAATTTTACAGTTGGGAGAGTAATAATAATGATAATTCTCAGCACCCTCCATAGTATTGTTTTTAAAGCTTTGTAAATAAACAAAAAAACGCTTGCTAATTCATGATATTCCCGAGAGTACATGCAAAGAAACTACTGTGCCATTTCTTGGAAGTGCAATGGGCATTCCCCATCAGCTCACCCCTTCCATATCTTTGCACAATCCTTGTGTTCAGGTTAACAAGTTAATGCAAGGACTTTGATGACTTTGGACCTTGCATGAAAGCACCAGGAAGACAGGTGTCTTGTGCCATTCCTTTTCGCTAAGCCATTATGGAAGGGCAGCGCAGCGTCTAGTTCTTAGTAGTTAGCCAACAGTGAAATCTTGTTTTAAATCATATTCTTGAAGTGCTCCCAATTTTCAATCCCCTCTTTGTTTTATACTTTAATACATTAGTTCCTGGGACCAAGTTGTCAACATGTTCTCTCTCTGACACTCATGCTATGACCAAGGCCTCAGGTGGGATTCAGTGGAGCTTTGATTTACAGTAGCTGAGGATCTGGTCCATACCTTCTTTTCCCCTACCTTACCTAAAGACTTTTTGGGAATTTGAATTTGAAATACAATATTTCTAGTGAAATATATGGATTAAGTACAATCCAATGTGTGGTCTTGTGCCAGGTGCATAGTGAAATTAACACAAAACTGAACAGACACACTTGGCTACTTCAGGGATTATTCAGTACTTACCGCTTCTACCAAACTGTCTGCACTTCTCTGTTTGTCACTATGTTTATGCCTAAAGTCATTAGGTACAGTTAGATTGGCTGGTGTGAATGTTCGGTAGGAAATATCAGGGTCATCTGTATACCAGGAGCTCCTATTCAAAGAAGGTAGGCTGCCATTCATCTGCTCTGTAGATTCAGCCCTGTCAACTTGGATTAGAGGTGTATAATATGGAGTACGGTCCCGGTTGGGTGGGGTAGCTGGTGGGGTGGCCCAGGAACGTGTTGAACGACTTGGTGAATGTTTGTGAGCTTTACTGGAATCCAGACCTGCAACTGCCATGACCTGGTAAAGGGAAGTAAAGATAGTACAAGAGTTAGCGTACCTCAAACAATCCTGTGGTCAGGCTTATTCCGCATTTCAAATCCAATCTAATTATTTAGACAGCTATGAGAAGTGACATTTTATATGTTTGATACTTGACAATATAAAAGACGGGGAGGAACTGAAATAAATTAATTGGCAACATAGGCAAGTATCTATTTAGTGGATCTTTTATTGACCAAACCCTGTTTGATACACTGTGACTGAATATTTGCTTAATAAAATATATTCAGTAGGGCTGTCAAGCGATTAAAATATTAATTGCGATTAATCGCACTGTTAAACATGAAGAGAATACCGTTTATTTAAATATTTTTGGATGTTTTCTACATTTTCAAATAGATTGATTTCAATTACAACACAGAATACAAAGTGTACAGTGCTCCCTTTATATTTATTTTTGATTACAAGTATTTGCATTGTAGAAAAACAAAAGAAAAAGTATTTTTCAATTCACCTAATACAAGTACTATAGTGCAATCACGTTATTATGAAAGTTGAACTTACAAATGAAGAATTATGTACAAAAAAACCGACATTCAAAAATAAAACAATGTAAAATTTTAGAGGCTGCAAGTCCACTTAGTCCTACTTCTTGTTCAGCCAATCGCTCAGATGAACAAGTTTGTTTACGTTTGCAGGAGATAATGCTGCCCGCTTCTTGTTTACAACGTCACCTGAAAGTGAGAACAGGTGTTCGCATGGCACTGTTGTGGCCGGCATTGCAAGATATTTACGTGCCAGATGCACTAAAGATTCATATGTCCCTTCATGCTTCAACTACCATTCCAGAGGACAAGCGTCCATGCTGATGATGGATTCTGCTTGATAACAATCCAAAGCAGAGCGGACCAACGCATGTTCATTTTCATCATCTGAGTCAGATACCACCAGCAGAAGGTTGTTTTTCCTTTTTGGTGGTTCAGGTTCTGTAGTTTCTGCATTAGAGTGTTGCTTTCTTAAGACTTCTGTTTAGCATATCTGGCACATAAATACCTTATAATGCCAGCCAGGGCCGGCTCTAGGCACCAGCAAAACAAGCTGGTGCTT
>NW_020664440.1:26430245-26521258 GCF_002925995.2 Terrapene triunguis
GGGGGGGGGACGGCCAAAATTGTTTTTGCTTTGGGCGGCAAAAATCCTAGAGCCGGCCCTGATGCCAGCTACAAAAGTGCCAGGCAAACGCCTGTTCTCACTTTCTGGTGACATTGTAAAGAAGAAGAGGGCAGCATTATCTCCTGTAAATATAAACAAACTTGTTTCTCTGTTAGTGATTGGCTGAAAAAGAAGTAGGACTGTATGGACTTGTAGGCGCTGAAGTTTTAAATTGTTTTGTTTTTGAGTGCAGTTATATAACAAAAAAAAAATCTACATTTGTAAGTTGCATTTTCACAACAGATTGCACTACAGTACTTGTATGAGGTGAATTAAAAAATACTATTTCTTTTGTTTATCGTTTTTACAGTGCAAATATTTATAATCAAAACTATACACTTTGATTTCAGTTACAACATATAATACAATATATATGAAAATGTAGAAAAACATCCAAAATATTTTATACATTTCAATTACTATTCTATTTTTTAACAGTGCGATTAAAACTGTGATTAATCACGATTAATATTTTATAATCTCAATTTTTTTGCATTAATCGTGTGAGTTAACTGCGATAAATCGACAGCCCTAATATTCAGCAAGTAAGGCAAACAGACTATAGTCCCTGATCTTTGCCCCTTCCTTCCTGCAGGAACAGGTGAGGAAGAAGCTGGTTTTAAGCTTTAAATTAGCTTTAAGCTCCTTGTATTTTCTGGCTGCCTGGGGCCTGCCCAGATGGCATGATATAGTTCAGTCTAAGAGCTGCTCTGGCTCCAGCAAACCCTCTGGGCCATCCACCATACAATCAGAGCAGTGTAAAGGGGACTAACACTGCTGAAAATTTGTCCCACGATACAACAGCAAACTATTTCATTCTATTTGAACGTTGATCTAGAAATCATAGAACATAGTGAAGTTCAACACGTCACAGAATATAGTATGTAGTTTAAACTAAATGGCATATGAGAAAGTAAACACCAATGAAAGCAGTAAGTGATAGTTGATTCATGCAGATGGAGTACGGTATAAGGAGGGAGCTGTGGTGAGGGTTATTAGTATACATCGTATATATTGCCAGTGTTTTAAAATGTTTTCATTATTCCAAACACAGATTCCACCATCGTCATACATTACAGCGACCACCTATTACTCTATATTCAAGGGTATAGACATCAGTACAGTTTAGTCATTTTTAACTACTCTTGATCCCTTATTTGATAGGCCTGAAGGGACTCAGCTTATATATTTAAAAAAATGAAACAGCTGTCAAGATCTCAGACTGCATGAAAAAAAGACCAGTCGAACGTCTCTGAAAGAAAAGATGAAAAGTAAACCTGTGCATGGCAAAGTGCAGTGCTTGTAAAATAGATGGTAGTGTTGCTGCAGAGGAAGGCTTTGAAAGGGCATCAGCTGTAGGATAACCATATACCTGTAGCAGTTCCAATATACTCTTGTGTTAAAAAGCCTGAGGAACAGCAGTGCTATTAATAGAGTGGCTAAAAGACCAAGTACCTGATGATATTCCTTAATCTGGGGGCATTTAGAATGGTTGGGAACATCATATTTTTATGGCATCCCCAATAATATTTCTGTTGGTTGATGTCAGATCATCTACAATATCTGAAGTTGTCATTTCTGAAGCTACAGCTTTAGGAGGCCTTGTTTCTGGCAACTACAGCGAAGACAGTGAGGTACACAACTGGTTGGAAGTAAGTCAAGGTACACAGGCAAAGCACAGAGCTGGCCAATGGGCTTTCAAACAATCATGAAGCCAGGAGGTACAAGATCTATGCTAAATTGGTCTAATTCAACATCAGTTAATAAAGATTTTTTAATTACCTGTTGTTGCATTAAATGCAGTGGTAAAGCAGTGCGGTGGTGGAAAGTAGGAGAGAGAGGTATCTCATCTTGACTGCTTTGTCTGCGGAGGCATTCAAAGTTGAAGGAAGAGCGGCGATTTGCTACAATGTAACAATGTTTCATTAGTAAAATGATGATGATCATTCTCAATGTCAAGTATTTCCAAATTCCAGTATGGGTCAAGTGTGACCCTGCAGATTATTAGCAAGTATTGCTCCTGATGGGGCAGATTTAAATGGGCTCTGTTGACTTACTGAAGCAGGCAGCTCAATACCCAAACTGGATATACAGGAGGGGGAAGTTGTGTTTGTTAATAGAGCTAAAATTCAGGAAGGGTTCAAAGTGTGCACTTTAGAACAGACTGGGAAAGGCGCTTGACTTTAGCTGTATATTGTAAGCTTCTTGTGTATAGTTAAAATAATTCTTTCTTTCTTCACTGAAGCTTTAAGTTCCTCATTGTAGCCCCGTGGGCTAGCTTGCCTTTATTATATTCAGTGCTTTGCATTACATTCAGCAGTAATGCAAGGAACCTACAGGCCTGTATCCTGTAACACATTAGCTTCATCAAGTTAGCATAAGACTTAAGGCCTATGACCTTTGAACAGATAGGATTTCCATTGGCTGTTTATCTGTTCAAAATTTAAGTATTGGGAAACTGAAAATAGAGTGTTTAAAGGGAAGTTCTGGCCACAGATACATGATCCAACCACATGAGTGTCATGGCAATGAATTGACGTATATAACAGGTACATGAGTTACATCCACAGATACCTAACCACAGAAGGGCCATGGTAATGAATTAATGTATATAACAATAAGTTCAGATCACTGATATATTAACCTCTAGAAAAAAGATACATTAGTAAGGTGAGGAAATACAAATACGGAAATCCCCTACTGAATATGCATCAAACATAGTGGCATCAGCACAACATATTATAAAAGTGACATCCCAGCCTAGGGGTGATGGGAAGAAGGAGATGTAGTCCCTGGGAGGTGCCAGAATGATAGCCACTGGTGATGAGGAAGATGATGACTAACATTTCAGGTTGTTCTACAAGGGATGGTGTGAGAATATGAGTTTGCAGATGTATATTCTGTAGTATCTCTATCTACCTTACTGATCTGCGGTGTTTGAGACTGTGCTAAATGTATTAATAAACTATTTGTAAATATAGAGGAGTTTCTATAGTGTGAGTGTTGCACCTGTGCACATTGGGGTTCCAAACTGTATGATAATTTGAATAATACTGGGCCTGATCTTGGGACAAGAACCTGTCGACCCTCCAAGTGGCAACTGGGGATTCTTAAGTAATCTCTCTCTCTCTCTCTCTCTAAATATATAATCTATAGATCAGGCTACATCATGCTGAAGAACCATGTTTCCAGGGGAAACTACCAAATCCTTGGCTCTTTGCAGGTCAATGTAATGTGTAATTTTGTAAATGTTACACAAATCAAAGTAGTAGTTTTTTGTGCTAAACATGTTTTTAATATTGAGACAGGTAAGAAGTAGGGCTGTCAATTAATCACAGTTAACTCACGCAATTAACTCAAAAAATTAATTGAGATTAAAAAGATTAATCAATATAATACCAATTGAAATTTATTAAATATTTTTGGATGTTTTCTACATTTTAAACTATATTGATTTCAAGTACAACACAGAATACAAAGTATACAGTGCTCACTTTATATTTTTATTACAAATACACCTCATACAAGTATTGTAGTGCAATCTCTTTATCATGAAAGTGTAATTTACAAATCTAGAATTATGTACAAAAGAATAACTGCATTCAAAAATAAAACAATGTAAAACTTTAGAGCCTACAAGTCCACTCAACTCTACTTCAGCCAATGGCTCAGACAAACAAGCACGGTTAAAATTTACAGGAGATAATGCCTTCTGCTTCTTGTTTACAATGTCACCTGAAAGTGAGAACAGGCATTCGCATGGCACTTTGTAGCCGGCGTTGCAAGGTATTTACGTGTCAGATATGCTAAACATTCGTATGTCCCTTCATTCTTCGGCCACCATTCTAGAGGACATGCTTCCATGCTGATCATGCTCGTTAAAAAAATAATGCGTTAATTACATTTGTGACTGAACTCCTTGGGGGAGAATTGTATGACTTTGTTCTGTTTTACCTGCATTCTGCCATATATTTCATGTTATAGCAGTCTCGGATGATGACCCAGAACATGTTCGTTTTAAGAACACTTTCACTGCAGATATGAGAAAACGCAAAGAAGGTACCAATGTGAGATTTCTAAAAATAGCTACAGCACTCAACCCTAGGTTTAAGAATCTGAAGTGCCATCCAAAATCTGAGAGGGACGAGGTGTGGAGTATGCTTTCAGAAGACTTAAAAGAGCAACACTCAGATACGGAAACTACCAAAACAGAAAATCAACCTTCTGCTGGTGGCATCTGATTCTGATGATGAAAATGAACCTGCGTCGGTCAGCTCTTCTTTGGATCGTTATCGAGCAGAACCCATCATCAGCATGTACTTGTATTAGGTGAATTGAAAAATACTATTTCTTTTGGTTTTTTTTTACAGTGTAAATACTTGTAATCAAAAATAAATATAAAGTGAGCACTGTACACTTTGTATTCTGTGTTGTAATTGAAATCAATATATTTGAAACTGTAGAAAACATCCAAAAATATTTAAATAAATGGTATTCTATTACTGTTTAACTGTGCGATTAATTGCGCAATTAATTAATTTTTTTAATCGCACAATTAATCGCGATTAATTTTTTTAATTGCTTGACAGCCCTAGTAAGAAGCCATTCCATGCTATTAGAAAAAACATATTTGAAGGCCAAAAAAGACAATTGTAATCATCTAGTCTGACCTCCTGTATAACACAGGCCACAGAACTTCCCAAATATTATTCCTAGAGCAGATCTTTTAGAAACATCCACTCTTGATTTTAAAATTTCCAGTGATGGAGAATCAGCTGTGACCCTTGATAAACTATTCCAATAGTTAATTACCCTAATTTGTTTATGATATACACTCTTATTTCCAGTCTGAATTTGTCCAACTTCAACTTCCATAATCCTGGTAAATTCCATCATATGTGGATTTCATGGTGAAAAACCTGGGAGATAGCAATCTGTCCATGGAAAGCCATGGCAAGGAACTTTAGACCAATACTTTAAAACCATTCTTTGCATCCCTTTGAAAAGTACAAAAATTTGAAGATAGTGGGTAAGAAATAAGCACTTAAATCCAGATCCTCAAATATAGTGACTTCAAAGACAGTTAGGTGGTTAAATACCTTAGAGGATTTGGGCCTTACGGCCTGATCTTTGCTGTACAGCCCCAAATCTCAGAGCTCCCAGAACTCAATCTACTAACAAACTGCAATACTCAACCAAGGTACAGTGTGTTACATTAACTTGGATCATATTTGGATGCTAATAGAAATTCTCCAATGTAACATATCGGTTTTTGAATGTACACATGAATGTATCCTTCACATTAATTAAAATGAATTAGTTTGATCTTCCTTCTTTTAAACCCTGCTGGGGTATTAAAGTGCTAAAATGCACTGGTTTAAGTCAATTGACTTCACTGGGTTACCCCAGCATTACTTTGATGCAACTTAGAACAGAATAAGGCCCTAACTGTCTTTTCTGGTAAGAACATCAGATGGAACAGTCTTTTACTGGTAAATCTTCTTTAAGGACTTATCAGATTAATAGTGTCTGACTGGGAGGACTTTAGCCCACCAACATTTTAATGAGAAAAAGCTAAATGGGGCTGACAAGCTGTTACCACAGAGAAATCTCCCACTCCACCTCTCCTGAAGAGAAGAGCCCATAGAGAACTTTTTAGCTCAAGGTTTCTTTCTCACTTATATGTACAGCTGGGTATATATATTCTACTCTCATCTGAACCATGTAGAGGCAACCCCCTTAACTGGGCCGAGGGGAAGAGCCTGAGGGCACGTCTTCACTACCCGCCGGATCGGCGGGTAGCAATCGATCTATTGGGGATCGACTTATCGCGTCTAGTGAAGACGCGATAAAATCGATCCCCGATGGCTCTGCCGTCGACTCCAGAAATCCACCGCGGCAAGAGGCGGAAGCGGAGTCGACGGCGGCGCGGCAGCGGTCGACTCGCCGCCATCCTCACAGCCAGGTAAGTCAACCTAAAATACGCAACTTCAGCTACGCTATTCACGTAGCTGAAGTTGCGTATCTTAGGTCGACCCCCCCCCCCGTAGTGTAGACCTAGCCTGAGATTTTCCAGTATCTTTGTTATCAGAGGGACTGGTGAAAAGCTATATAGGAGCCTGCTTCCCCGAAGGACAGAAGAGGAGTCCCTTTCTAAGTTGGTGTTTTCTTGATGCCTTTAGCAGAAGGCTCGTAACTTTCTGGGAGCTTCACTTCTCACTCATTTGAAGGAAATCATGGGAATATTTGGAGAGCAACATTTATACTCTCCAGTGTGATGATTTATAGGGATTTTGTGCTTTATCTCACTACCACCACCACCACAGGTCCAAAAGGCAAAAGCTAATGAAGCTCAGAAGTGAGAGTCCTGCATAGATAGCATTATTAGAGAACTTATTGCAAAAACTGCTTATGTATTTGTTGCTTTTCATTATGGTTTTCTGTTTTTTCTTTAAAGAGCTGGTAACCCTACCCTGGGGAGGGTGGCAGTGACCCCATTACACTTCCCTCCTAAACAAAAACTTATTCTTGACACACTTCTGAATCTTATCAGATTTGGGGGCTTTATGCATTTTCACATTTTATGAATCAAAACTGCTCTTATTTGCAGGGCCGACTCCAGGCACCAGCCCAGCAAGCAGGGGCTTGGGGCGGCCAACGGAGAGGGGCGGTATGTCCGGCTCTTTGGTGGCGGGTCCCTCACTCCCTCTCGGAGCGAAGGACCAGCCGCCGAATTGCCGAAGACTGAAGCAGCGGTGGTAGAGTTGCCGCCGAAGTGCCGCAGTTCACGATCGCGGCTTTTTTTTTTTTTTTTTGGCTGCTTGGGGTGACAAAAACCCTGGAGCCGGCCTTGCTTATTTGGCATTTCTTACATAATGAGTCCCAGGGCATTTTAATGACCCTTCCCCACTGAAGAAAATAAGCAATAGAAATCAAATATGTTTTATGTCTAGCATTAAAAACAGAGTTACTATTTGCTTCTCAAACCAAACAAGGAAAAAATGGTTCATACCCATGAAGTATCACAGTTCAAAGATCAAGATCCAAGTACTTTGCGTACCTCTAAGATGCACCAGAAGACTGGCATTGCTAATCTATCTATGCTGGACTTGTACATAAATCAGGACTACACTGGGATTTGGAGGATGAGAGGAGCAATGTTTGATGTAATACAAAAATTAGTTGGAAGCCAAAGTAAAGATTTGAGCAATGGACAAAGTGACTGAAAAATAGGAGTACATGTCAGAAACGTGCTGGCAGCATTCTGTGAAACTTGAAGTCTACAGAGTGTTTTATTGTCTGGTCTATGTAGCAATACACCACACTACTTCAACATAGAAACTAAAGTAGAAATGACCATTCTGCACGCATGAGAAAAAACAGACTAAATTCTAGTAATGTTTCTGAGATAATAAATGGAGCATCTAGTCTGAATTTCAAATAAGAAATCTTGATGATGAATAATACCCAGATATTTTAATAGGATTTGAAAAAATCACATTGAAAGGGCAATACTACCCCCCAAAAGTACCGGGGGGAAAAACTCCATTAATCCACTTTAGCTGTATTCAATTTGAAATTATATAAGAACGGCCATAGTGGGTCAGACCAAAGATCCATCTAGCCCAGTATCCTGTCTTCCAACAGTGGCCAATGCCAGGTGCCCCAGAGGGAATGAACAGAACTGGTAATCATCAAGTGATCCATCCCCTGTCACCCATTCCCAGCTTCTAACAAACAGAGGCTAGGAACACCATCCCTGTCCATCCTGGCTAATAGCCATTGATGGACCTATCCTCCATGAATTTATCTATTCTTTTTGGAACCCTGTTATAGTCTTGGCCTTCACAACATCCTCTGGCAAAGAGTTCCACAGGTTGACTGTGCGTTGTGTGAAGAAATACTTCCTTTTGTTTGTTTTAAACCTGCTGCCTATTCATTTCATTTGGTGACCCCGAGTTTGTGTGTTATGAGGAGTAAATAATAATTCCTTATTTACTTTCTCCACACCAGTCATGATTTTATAAACCTCAATCATATCCCCCCTTAGTCGTCTCTTTTCCAAGTTGAAAAGTCCCAGTCTTATTAATCTCTCCTCATATGGCAGCGGTTCCATACCCCTAACCCCTATGTTGGGATGATGCCTGGTAAGATTATTAGAATACAATCAAGTTCTTTTATTGTTTTTAATATGCTTTCTCTGTAGACTTGCAGAGGAAGTACTGCATGGTAACATATCTCTAGCAATCACTCTGTTATCCATCTCTGAAGAGAAAGCAAGCAAGTCTGTTTAGGCAGACTGCCTTTGCTGAGAAATACAGAGTGAAGGCAGGGAACTGTTCAGCATGGAGATATCCCACTGAGAAGGGAGGGAGATGTGTCTCCACCCAAGAAAGGCAATGACTAGGGAGGTGGAGGCCTGAGCGTGGGTGCCCTTACCCACTGAGCGGAGATACAGGTGCAGATGCCCTGAACTGAGAAAACACCTTTTCCAAATTAAAAACAAATGGAAAAGCAGGTGTTGCTTTCATCTGAAAAAAAAAAAAAACCCCAAAACCAAATAAAAGCTATAATACTATTAGCAGGTGGTGTATCTGGTTTGAAAGAGTCATGGAAAGTGCCAGCGGGAGAGTCACTGGAGTGACAATAGTTCTGTTTGATTTATACCAACATAATAAACCTGTGAACATGAATAAACCTTTGTTTCCC
The DNA here is from genome assembly GCF_002925995.2 of Terrapene triunguis. Classification (NCBI taxonomy): domain Eukaryota; kingdom Metazoa; phylum Chordata; order Testudines; family Emydidae; genus Terrapene; species Terrapene triunguis. The sequence goes on from NW_020664440.1 coordinate 26,439,015, forward strand.
TTAGGGGCGCAAAGAAAAACACTTCCTGATCCAAGCTCAATGTAGGGCAAACCTGTGCTGCATCCTATCTGACCATTTTCCACTAACCTCATAAAGTAAACGGATACCAGGGTCTTTGTTCATTTGCAATGTTTTCTATATTAGCTATAGTTTTATAAGCAGAGAAAATGCAGGACGGTCACATCATGTTTAAGAAACAACGAAAGGATGAGGGAAGCAAGGGAGAATGAGAGAGACACATGCAGTTATATGCTGGGATCTTTAGATTCTGTGGGCTGCACCTCAAGATAGACATTTGCATCTGTTGTCTGCAAAGTTGGTAAATATATGTACTAATCGGGGATTTACTCTCAAAAATCACAAGGAGTGATGGTGAGGGTGATGTCAAGGTCCACAGGAATATTCTCTTTTTTCATCCAAGCTTCTATGTAAAACTGAACACTGTATTCACTGATAAAAATTTGAGGCACTTAAACAGACTTTCTTACTGTACTCACATGTAGGTGTTGGAGGTAGCAACCGTCTCCTAGGAGATCTTTTTGAATCATAACAGATCTGTGAATCATCTTCCTCAAAAAACCCATGTGGGTGATGGTAACCTTTTGGCCGCTCAAAATCTAAGTCATTGCAGTGATATCTGTTGTGATAGTCATACGTATGCCTGAATTAAAGAAACATATTGTTAATAAGGGAAGTTTCAATGAACTGATCATTAATCTTTTCATTTACCAGCCCAAAGGACTCCAGGCATTGTTCTTACACGGATTCTTGCCGCAGCATGAGAACTAAACAAAACATTCGGAAAAACATGACTCATTATTTACATATTTGTTTCTGATTGTGCACTGCTTATGAGAAAATGGGCATACGCTGGTCTGTTTAGAATAAGTCACACATTAACTTTCATAGTTTATTGGTTTTATTAAGTAATATTATGCTTGGTAAAAAAACACGTAGATGTAATCCTTGATGTCAATGTTACTATTAATCACAGAAGATTACAACTCAAGGCCTCAATACTATCCTGTGGTTAAAAATAGCAAAACTCTTTCCTCACCCCCCCACCCCCCTGCCCACACCTTTCCTTATGATTTCAGGGTAATCTGCAGGGCTCAGCGCAAACAGTTCAGACTGTTGCTGCTTGAGTATTACAAAGGCCTCCTCTCTGAAGGAAAAATCTCAAAAGAGGCTTATTTGACTCTGATTAATATTATATCCAAAATGAGTGGATGGGTAAATGAAATGAAAGTAGAGGGGGTGCTTGGTTGCTAATTTGGATGGAGTAATTCAATTTGGGGCCAGCTGCCAATCTGAGTTGTCTGGAGTGCAGATAGGGCATGGAGAAAAAAGAAGGTGGAGACTCCAACTGAACTAGGAGTAGAGAAGATTGTTATGTTTGGCACATGTGAATATGCACATGTACATCTAGGACAAGCAGGCAATGGATTCATCTAGTGATGTTGTACTGGACCTGCCCTTGCAAATTAAAACCAACACATGGAGGCTGAGGAGACTTTTGTGAGGCTGTGGAATTGGTTGAGCCACTGGAAGCTTTCTAGATAGCAACTTAGGAGAGATGATAGTAGCCTTTTGTAAGGAAGGTGGAAACAATCTACCTTTAGTCCTGCAAGTACAAATCTGTGTATAATTCATGATGAGACAGGGGTTTCTAACAGGATGTATGAAACATTTGACATGTTTGAAAAAAGATTACAAGCAGTTTGTAAAACAGAGAACATTGACTGTTGCCAAAAAAGTAGGAGACCTGTTCCATGAAATGTTAGCACAGTAAAATGACAGACCATGAAAAGACAGATTGTTCTAAATGTAAGGAAAGTCAGGAGAGGGCCTACTAGTTACCTAATGACTGCCCCTCGCCCAGTTCAGGGAACTGTATGAATCCAAGCTGAAGGGGGAAAGCTTGGATCTACATGGAATACATACACAGTTTTTGATTAAATCTGGGCAAGTAACAGCAATAAAAGAAGTTAAACTGTTGAATGTGAAAGTCACAGGAATGGTCGACACTGGGTCAAAAAGAAAGTTGTTAGAACAGGCCTTCTAAGGATGCTGCAGCACAGAAATATTAAAACTGTAAGAAATGAGTTTCAAATGGAAATTTTGGCTGGGGGAAAATCCAAACAAGTCCAAAAATGGGGAGAAATTGGGGAGGAAAACTGGACCTCAGGAATTAGAGTAGGGGGCAGGGAGAAAAGGGAAAGGGTGTGGACTCAGATGAATGTAAATTGGAATTTCACTCAGGGTTATGAATGTGTAATAAATACAAATTCAGCAATTCTGCAAATTCAGTCCATGAAATTCTTGTGAAAGATGTGACTTGGGTGAAACAAATGTGTAATTCTAAATATTTATAATGCAGTGGTGCCCAAAGGCCAGGGCAGGTATCACAGTATCAACTGGTTGTTCCAGGTACATGGAAAAAGGTGATGCGATTAGAATTGTTAAAGGGAGGTTGTGCCTGTACTTTATTTGATCATGTTATACTATACAGGGTCCATCATATAGTTTATCTGTCTCATTATCATCCTTCCTTCTGCTGAGATTATGGAATCAAATGAACCATCATTAAATGCTTCCCCAACTGAGACTGATCCGTTGAAGTTAACAGGATGCCATTGAAGTTAACAGGAGTTATGTCATATACTTCATTGGGAGCAGGTGCAGGCCTTAAATCTTCATTTATCTCAAGCAGTATTCAATTTTCCCCCAGTAAATGTAGGGGCTTCTTTGATTTTGGACTGTAGAGTTTCTCACAGTCCAAATGAACTAAATTCCTTCGTCACTGCTCTGGAATTATGTATTAGGGATTTGCTGGGGTCTCATTTCATACCCCAACATGAGATGTGCTTGAGTATATTTTGCATTCTCATTCACTGTTCTATTTCCCTAAGAAAGGAATAGTGATATTTTTAAGGTATAAAGTGTGTTTCATGTAACACTAGGTGTATGTACATAATTTATTGACATTTTTTGTAGTTAAGACTAATAATCTCACCTGCTTCCTGACAACATATAGTCTTCTTCATAATACTCTTCTCCGCTAAAATATTCCTGCTCTCCCATATAATGATCATTATTGCAGTAATCCCGAACTTCATGATCTTCACGGCAAATAGTTGGTAGATGCCCATCACCAGAGTCTGACCTACAATTGGTACACAGTGGTTTGGGATTTCACTATACTTTATCCATAACGGTATTATTTAAACCTGCACTTTTAACATAGCTTTTTAAAAAAAAAAATAAAGACAGGCATACAAGTTCTCTCGTAGCTGGACTGATGCTTTACAGTAACTTCCATTAGACTACAGATGGGTACATGGGTATTCTGTCTTTGCTTTTCTGTTTTAAAGTGTTAATAGAAGTATAGTAGATTATGCATCCGAAGAAGTGGGCTGTAGCCCACGAAAGCTTATGCTCTAATAAATGTGTTAGTCTCTAAGGTGCCACAAGTACTCCTGTTCTTTATGCTTCTGTAGTTACACTGAGTAATTAGAAAAGTCAAGCACATTTAAATCAGTCTTTCAAGCTGGAAGTCTACAGTATATGTTTGAAAAAGTTTCTCAAATACCTAAAATTTGACACTGAGCGAAAATATAAGAGCACTTGGTGAAGTCTTCCAAAGCAAAGTGTGAAAAAACAGCTATGCAAATTCTAAACATAAAAACTACTAGATTAGGAAATACTTTTCAGGAGCTGCCCTCTGTCTGACCTCTAACATTCATGATGCAAGCAACTCTGACAAACACTAAATAGGTTCTTTTTCTTGCCCATAAATATCGTTAGCCATCATTAAATAATTCTTACAATAATACCTTTAACACTGCATACTTTTTATCTCCTCCAGTCTAAGTGAAGTAGGATTAAACTTGACATTTTTTAAACAGGAACTACCCTTTGGGCATGCTCCTGTGCCCACTAAAGTCATTGCCATTGATTTTAATAATGCAGGATCAAGTTCTCTACTAATCTTGAACTTTATCAGTCCATGTCGGTCACTTACCATATAGCCATGGGGCGAAATTAGTCCAATAAAATGATCACAAATTTGTCATCATTTTATATCTTTTCATTCCATACTTTAGTTATTCTAAGTTTGTGTCCAGCTAACTCTGGCTACTTTATTATTGTTTTTCCATTGTAAGAGCATTGGGAGCTTTTATGTTGTCTCATGATGTAAACATATGTCTTAAACAATATGCACTTACCTAATGTAAGTTTCATAATAGCGTGTTCTATCCAGGAAAGCCGTAAAAATGTGGAGACAAATTTTTTTAATCAGACAATTAAAATAATTTTCAGAAATTCACTATTAATGGTGACTATACTCGTTCTATACTGTGACTGTCCAATGGATTTGTTTAAAAAAAACAGTATTTTAACACTTTGAGACAATACACTCCTAGATTACATGGGCTATTGTGTTAAATATATTTTTCTATATGGGTAAGAAATTAGTTATATGTTAAATCATGTTTCATTTGTCAATACAATAGAAAAGAAAAATGAAAGCAACTACTACCTCTACCACCATCCTTATCACCTAATATATCAGGAGCTATTTGTTTTAAGTAGTACAGTATGAGTTTTGGAGTAGCACTACACCATTCTAAACAATTGCACATGCTGTAGGATGTTTATTTACAGAACACAAACATATCATAAAGTTTACCTCTTACTGTTTGATCTTCTATGCCTCTCATGATCAGCTCTGGAGTATGAATGGTATCCATTTTCGGACCTATGTTCATGATTTCCAATGTTTGGGTGCCTTCCATTAGCAACTTTGGACATATTGGCATTATTGAGATTGGCATTTGTTGAGTTTGGAACATGCTTTCCTATTGAGTTGTGATTATGATGGTTATGGAATACAGAATTTGAGGCCTGGTGGTACATATTTTTCTCAGTATCACTTGCAGATGGAATTGAAGGCCGTTGGACATGCAGGGGACGGTGTGTGGTATTGATTTGTTGAAACGAATCTCTCCTATCACTGCTAACATGATTTATATGGTTTCCAAACAGGGCACCATTCCTCTGTTTAAAACAAACAAAAAAAAAGGATGTTTGAAAATTTTTAAATGGGTTAATAATTAATAAATGCACTTCTTGAATGCATTTTTGCATGAATAAACACTTGTGCTAAAATTTGTGAACATTTTTGAATTTGCATATATTTAAACAAATACATGACAGCCTTCCAAATATTAATGAGAAATTAATAACATGACCCCACAAATAATAAACAGAACCTGGCATTCCTTTCTGAAGAAACTTTCACAAACCTGCTTTTTAACTATTTGACTAACTCTACCTTTGACCTTGTTTCTTGGATGTGGAACTCACCACTTTCATTGCTTTTAGTACCTCCTAGAGTAGACAGCTGTAGCATGCTCTCCATGGGTGCCCTGAAGACAACTCAGAAGGAGCATCTAATGTAGAAAGTAGATTCCCCCTTAATTACAAGTGTCTGCCACAGTAGTCAGTATTTTATACTTATTATCCCAAGTCTTCCAATTGGCTTTTATGTGCAATTCAAGGTGCTGATTTTAAACTATGCTGTCTTAGTCTGGAATCTGGCTACATAAGAATCCACCTCTTCCCAGGACCGCCCAGAGGATTCAGGGGGCCTGGGGCAAAGCAATTTTGGGGGCCCCTTCCATAAAAAAAAGTTGCAATATTATAGAATACTATATTCTCGTGGGGGCCCCTATGGGCCCGGGGCAAATTGCCCCATTTGCCCCCCCCCCCGGGTGGCCCTGCCTCTTTTCCTATCTACCATTGTAACAGCTGAGATTAATTGAGGTACTTTCACTTCCAGTGCTTGATTTGAACTTCTGGGGTAAGGTGTATAAGTGCATGGCCTTTGATGCTGGAATTTGCTCCCCCATTGGCCTAAGAGAACATGATATTGTTGACTTTTGGGGCATAGCTTAAGACTCATGTATTTTCTCGTGACTTTTCCTGAATGGGGTGACTATAGGAAAAATATTTCAGCTAAATTCTGAAGGAGATGGAATGTGTCCTTTTGTTAACATTGTTTTTTGTTAATATATTTACATCATCTTTTAAAATATTCTGGTAGATGCAGTCCAAGTGCTCTGATGAGTTCCTTGTAGAAATATAAAAACACATAATGAAACGTTCTGCCATGTGGGTACTTTCTGAGTAATTACTTTATATATATCTTCCTCTTCCTCATGATTATTTTCTTCAGGTTCATCATCTTGCAAGTCACAGGATATAGCTCGACGAATTTCAGGGCCAATGTCATGAAGAGTTCTTAGTCCTGCCTAAATCAATGAAAATATCATAATACATTAGGAATATAGTTTATCATAATTAAATCACAAACAGGTAACTTGTTTTAAAAGGATAGTCCATTTGTCAGGGTAAAGTCTATAAACCTTGCTATAAATGTAATTACTAGGTGCTACTTTACAGAACTAAACCTATATAGCCTTTGTCCGCTGTCATTAGCGCCATGCTTACACCAGCCTAACACCAACGAGTCCAATATATTTCCTTTTTATCCTGGTATGGGTCCCAACCCAAAGCCCATTGAAGTCAATGGAGAGACTCCCATTGACTACAGTGAGCATTCAATCAGTCCCTCAGTGCATTATTCATGGGCATAATATCCACTCTGCTGCAAAGCACCAATACATATGAAAAATCAACAAGCTCTTAATAAAAGGTATTTCAATAAGAAAAGCATTTCATTCCAAAGGGCGACATGCCCCAAAAGTTGTTTGCAGCCTTGCCTTCCCTTCAGGAAGCACAAGGAGATAACAGTAACAGGATTAGAGAAGATCTGAAAGAGACTGAGGAAGAGAGAGGAAGGTCAGATGCAAATGCAGATGAAGTTAAACCAGTATGGTGTCCGGATCTTGCAGTGGCAAACTCCTTTCATAAAAAGTGTTAAAAACCAAAGAAGAAGTGGACCTACATGCCACACAATAAGCAGACATTGTACTCCATGCCAAGAAAGCAATGCCTTTGTACAGACAGGCCTTTTAACATGATTTTTAGGAGAGCTTTTTTCTATTTAATAAACGTACAGTAAAATTGTGCTAATCAAGGCTTTGCTGGTAGGTGCAAGGAACAATATCATTGTCTGGCCAACTAAAATAACCAGAATGCAGTCTGTGCAGGTAAAATGCTATTATTTATTGTCCAGAAGGCAATCCCAAGAACCTGACTTAAGAATTCTGATTGCTGGGATCTGAAGTTGAAAAGGAAACAGTGGCTTCCTCATCTCAATTTCTTTCTAGATGCCACCAAACTGCAGAAAAAATGAGTGATCTTCCTGCTTAGTCCATTGCTTTACTAAATTCCATTTCAGGTTCCTCTCAATTGCTCTTTTGGAAGAATGCATGTGGCTAATTATGTTGGCTAAAAAAATTGAAGCAACTATATTTTCTTCCTGGACAACCACATTTTCTTAAAAGTTATTTCACAGTCTGGGTTAATGCACAATATAATACAAAACCATCGCGCTGTTTCAAGTTCTTGGAGTAGTTGAATAGCCAAGGTCTCTAATGAGGTCTTGTATCACTAAGACATAACTTTTGAAAACACATCATATATCGAACAATACAGTGAAGTACCATAAATAATTAATGAACAATTTTCAAAATACAAGAGTCAGCAATTCACTAATCTCTCCAGGCCATTAGTAGATATCATTGATGTTCTACTGTGTACAGTTTAATACAGCTGGAAAGAATAAGGATAAATGTACATGTCTTTCAAAAGTTGGAACAGCTGGGAGAAGACGTGTTTGACCTACAAGTGTCAAGGCAATGTAGACCAATATTGGTACATGAATTGGTTAGAATTTTATTATGTATCTCAGAGCTGCATTTTGATCACTGCTATTTATATCTCACTCTTCTTTTTGTTCTATGAAACATTCTCTTTTTGGTGTTGAATCATTTTATTTAGTGGAACAATATTTTCCATAAAAATCAACATGGCAAGAACAGGATAGGTCAAAATTCACTCCACCATTTCACTTTCCTCTTGCTTCTATTCCCCACGCTACCTTGTATACCTTCTCAGTATATCTCACTACACTGCAGAAATGAGTTTAAGATGAATTTGAGCTAAGGGAACAGAACAGAACCCTACACTCAGGTAATAATAATCAATGCAGTCATATATTTAATGCTGTACAAATAGCAATACTGAAGGATGTAGCTTCTTTGTATTTTCCAGAGGCTCAATAGATAGAAGATAAACCATAATGTGGAGAGGTGGCCTCTGATACTATGGATGAACAGATGGTGAAAGGGACATAGAATGATTGGACTAAGATGCCAACTTAAAAATAAATTATAATAATAATAATAATAACAACTTCTACTTAAAAACCTATTTCACCTCAAAGAACCTTACAAACTATTAGCTAACTCCTGGTACCATGAGGATATGCTAAGTAAAAGAGAAAAACTATGGGTAAACATGTGGAGGTAAAATAATGTCTAAACTAAGAGAAGGACTAACCAGGTATTACAAAGGATAGAATCTTCCTTCCTCAAACCACAAGCTTTGACGGAGGCACCCACATGGCCAGACCATGACTTGTACTGTTGGTTTTAATATTTAGTATGAGTGAGAACAACAGATGCTTCCCCCTTTGGGGCCAATGGATCTCTGCTGTGTATGACTTCACTGTTCCCTTTCACATCCCTAACTTGACCATATTTCTGCCTCCTCCATAGTAAACTGTGTAAAGACACCATGGAGCTATGCATCGCAGTGCCCAGTGAGGTGCAGAGTTTTCCCTACACCCACCAGCAATGGAAATGCAGTATTTCAGGCCTGGCAATTAAGGAACAGGATTTAAGTCCTCTGGGCCAAATTTTGGAAGGACCCTGCACATATATGGCTATCAAAAAGTACAGCAGTCAAGCAAAAATAATATCCATGCAAATAATAATGGTATTCTATAATCCCAGATACACCGCTACCTCGATATAACGTGACCCAATATAACACGAATTCGGATATAACGCGGTAAACCAGTGCTCTGGGGGGGCGGGAATGCGCACTCTGGTGGATCAAAGCAAGTTCGATATAATGCGGTTTCACCTATAATGTGGTAAGATTTTTTGGCTCCCGAGGACAGCGTTATATCGAGGTAGAGGTGTACTTTCAATTACATTTTCCACTTCCTTCCTTAATCCTTGACCCAATAACCAGTATTTGCCATTTGACCTTCTCTTTCTCCAGCAATAATCATTTCCATATAAACACATCTAATATGATGCCCCAAATCACTCATTGGCAATGGGGGATCAAACCCGGGACAACTGGTGAGCTTCTTCTGCCTGAGTTAAAAGAACCAGGTCTATTAGTTCAAAGGCAGCAGCAGACAAACATCTATGTAGACCAGCCACTTGAGAGGGACAGAAAGCCACAGTGTGTAAGCATGGGTTACACATGTGGGCTGGAGTCCAGTTACTCCTTGCAGTTTGCAAATTCCTCCATTTTGTTTTGTTTTCTCCGAAAGCCACCTCTACTACAACTTAGTTAATTCTGCCCAATTGCTCATCATCAAATCGACTATTCACATTTATTGTCCCACTTTATCCTGAGGGATCAAAAGGAATATTTTGGATAAAATAATCTCAGTAGTAATGGGAAAGTACTGGATACCACAGGCCAAATTATGCCATCAGATACCCATACTTGGCTCTCACTGAAAGTAATATGCAACATTCTGCCCTTAGTTAAACCAGTGTAACCACATTGAAGTTGCATTGCTGTAACAGAGCAGAAATTGCCACAATTGCCCACTGTAGTATAACCACTGCCTTCTGCCACAATAATGCAATTCATGCAGAACCAGAGCGTGAGCTAGACAATTTGATTCGTACCTTAAATAAATCAGAACAATCAACCTCAAAGATCTCTGAACCAAACGTATTTTGCTATTAACTTATAGGCAAGAAGTGATCTTCTGATACACATTTCCAAGTTGGGTTGTTCATTCCAACTCATTCTTGCCACAGAAGTGAGCTACCATCAATTTTATGTTTGGCATTCCAAAATATTCTCATTTTTCTGTGTTTCCTGTGTTTTTCTTACAAATATAATTTTAAAACAGCATAAAGGACAGTGAGTGAAATGTGAAACTGATATCAGGGAGGAAGTAGGACACCTCAGGAGCATCCCCTTGTAGCCTCATGGAGATGTCACTCTGCAGTCTTTCTGTGACAGGAAGTGTAGAGGGTCATAGTGGGGCATGCTGAAAGAGCCCAGGAGTGAGGACCATTTGCTATCCGCCATCCATTATCTAACCCAGCAACGCCTGCTACATTTAGCCTCAAGATCATTCCCTCTGATAAAAGAAATAGGAGGCTGGGCATGGGGCTCTTCACAAACAGAATCTGGGCACATATTTGATGGCGCCTTTGGAGTATGTGTGTTCCCTGTCTGGGGGATGCTCACACAATTACTCCTGAGGGCATTCTGCGCCAAAAAATTAAAAATTCTGCACACAATATTTTAAAAAATTCTGCAAGTTTTATTTGTCAATAAATAAATGCAGAGGCTTCAGCATGGCAGTGGGGAGCACAGACCACTGGCTGCACAAAGGTGGGAGATCACCCTGCAGCCCCCTCACCCCTGGGACATGGACTTAGCAGTGAGGCTGCACCCAAACCTGACACAGCACAAGGTCTGGGCCTGCCCCATAACCACCGTGGGGCCCTGCCTCTCTGCGCCAGGCACACCAGGTGTGGAACAGGCAGGCTCAACCAGGCAGGATCCAAGTGTGTAGTAGCTCAGTGTGGAGGAGCCAGGTGTGGGGTGAGAGGATTCTGTGTGGGACAATCTGGTTGCAGGCAGCTCAGTGGGGGGTCTAGGTGTGGGGGGATCTGGATGCACGAAGCTCATGGGGGGGGGGGGAAGAGTTCCAGGTGCAGGAGCAATGGGACTCTGCAGGGGCTTCCAGGTGAAGGTGGTTGGGGCTCAGCAGAGGGGTCTGGGTGCCGGGAGGGGTCCCACACCTTCCAACCCTTGCTATGTCTCCACCCTCCATGCCAGGTTACACCCCCTGAGGGTTCTCCGATGTCAGGGGAAATCCCCTTTAGGGAAGCTTTAAGCTCACTTTGTGGCACACCAATAGCAAAACTGGCCTTAATGTAAGGCAGGATCTGGTCCTCAGGTTTTCCAATTGACGATAAATTTTAATGTAAGTACTGTAGTATTTTACAAAACACACATTTTAAACCATAGTACCATACAAGTTATTTCAAAAGAGTTGGGGCTGAGTGTGCTCTCATTTATATCAGTTTGACATCCAAATAATCTCATTCAATCTGTAAATCTTCCTGATTTAAACAACTCTAAGTGACATCAGCTACATGATTTTTCTATGTTAAAAATGTTAGGGTATTTAAGAATACAAAGTTCTTTGGCTATATTGGTCAACTTATCTTTAAAATACAGTGTAAATATTAACATCAGCTATATACAAAACTGTTATACCAGAGATCGCTGTAGCTTGAAAAAAAACCAAAACATTCTATGGAATGTTCTAATATTTATGCTACAGTTACTGATGCCTTTTAGTAAGCTATACACTTCCAACACATATGTTTAATATTTTGGTTGTTGCATATACCGCAGGACAAAACAATTGTTAAAAAGTGATTATAAAACACATGCAACAGAGTTTTAGACACTTGCCACCACGTCTCTATAGGGATAACATGTTATAATTAAGTAATCAAATTGCATCACTGAATTATTCATGTTGTTCTGTGACACAGGACAGCATGTGTTGTTCTGAATTTTTGGAGGAGGTAGATATCCATGTTATTGTATTTCAAATGGCAATAATTGTCTCACCTTTATTTAGCAGTTATGCTGTAAAGTTGCAAAAAATAAAGGAATTTATTCAGATGATTTCTGCCCTAAATTTAATCCTGCAACATTTTCTCACATGAGTAGTCCCAGTGGGCATGAGTAAAACTTGCTAGATTGATCTGCTTGTCTGTTAGCAAATCAATGACATACATACTGTGTGATGAATGACATAATCATATAATAAAATCAAGGATGCCTCTTCAATAGGTTTTTCAGGAGTGCACAAAATTATGACTTCAAATTGACATGATAATTCAGTGCAGCTGTGCTTTATGAGGCATAATAGCACCTACAATTTTTTCAAGACAGCATAAGTCATTAATACACCAGTGCTGTGTGATAAACAACATCTCAAAAGACAACTAATGATACCCCTCTCTTTGAAAAGATACTAAGATGAAACAGCATGTGTTCTTTCGAATGCTGAAATGATCTAACCTCAGGAAACCCCTCAATGGAAAAAATTGTCATATAACTAACAAATATATTAATTTGGGCTGGTCATTAATAGGAAAACAAAGGCAGGCTTAAAAAGATACTAAAAATAAACCAACAACCCGTAAGCACCATGCATCATAAAACTGAAATCAATGAGTCGCTTAAAATAAAAAGGATTCTTTTAACAAATCCTACTCATGGTTCTTTCACCCAAGTTCAGAGATAAATAAGTGAAGGTTCAACATCACGTACTTGTCAATGCATTTAAAACGATTGCTTAACATATTCTATCTAAATATGTTGCATATAAAGATGACAATATATCTATAAAAATCCAGAGCCAATGAAATTTCTTGAAAACTACCCATATTTAAACAACTTCCACTGTTATACAACGCATACACTGCTTTAAATAATTTGCGTAAATTGTACAATCTTTATACTTATTCCCTAAGAACATATATTCTTTCAACTAAAAACAAATACAAATCTTCACTCTATAAAGTTAGTAAACTTTATATTTGAGGTATACTGCAATCTAGTTATCTTTTTAAAAAGACATAATTTAAGCCTATTTTCAAATTGTATTCATAACCCTTTAGTTCAAACACTTTTCATCGTAAAGTTTTTTTCATTTAAAATATAAAACACACACACTCCCCACTCCCTTTGAAGATATATTTTATAGAGGCATTATAAAGTATTAAAATGCCTTTAAGTTTTGCAGCTCAGATTTTAATAGAATACTAGAGGTTTGGATATAGCTCTACCTAAGTAAAAATATATCTGAAATATATTACAAATATTAATTGTAAATTACTAGACCCTCAAAACACTGTAAGAACAAAGATAATTATGCAACTGTTCATATGAACTATGAATAATCTATTTTTAGCTCAGACATGAATTTTCACAAACCTGCATGTTTTACAGGAAAGCAAATGAAAAAAAAAAAAAAAAACTTGGAAAAAAACAAACTTGGAAACCTACACTGATCCTTAACCGAAGTCAGTACTAAACAAAATTCAATACCAGAACAATTCAAAGAAGAATATAAATCATGCACGAAAAAACAAAAACAACAAAACTGAATGGACCTACGCTATAGCAGTTAACATAAGAGACATAGTAGTCAAGTCTTGATTCCCCAGATCTATTTGTCTTCACAGGGCCCATCTTATTTGAAACCCTCCAGCTCAGTGTACTGCACTGTAACTATACAAAGGCTCTGTGCTCTCTGTCAAATCCAGGCTCTCTCCAGCTAAGCCTTACTGTGAACACAATATGAACATGGCAGCCCAATTAAACTGAAGCTGAGCAGCGTATTAACCCTTCAGCTGTTGCCCACTAGGGCTTTTTCTTAATTTACCATAATATTTGATAGTGCCTAGACAATTTTTATACAAAGTAGCATAGTTAGTTAAATCTGAAAGATGTCCCTGAGATTAAATCCTTGTCAGATCAATATGTTATATGTTGTATAATACACACGGATTATATTTTCTTACATACCAACAAACATATACATACATGCATACACACACTTAAATGTGTATATATATTATCTATAATAATTACCTTCTCTGACAAAAGTGTAATGAATGAATGAATCCAACTCCCAGTATTAGATATAAATAATTAAAATTATTTACGCTCTACTAAACATTATTTTACGAGCACCATTACTCGTGTTAGGCTCAATACAAATTTCCATTATTACAGAAAGATAGTTAAGACTAATTGTTCTGCAGCTCCCAAACTGTCACAAACATGTTTTGTGCAACTTCAATATAAACTATTTGTTGTTTATCTGGGTAAATTTGAGCGTGAAGGATACCGTCAGAAAATGGTAAGGGAGTGGTTTAATCAGTACAAAATTTCATTGTAAGCAAATCAATTAAGAGATTTTTTTGGTCTCATTTATTTCTTAGTTTTTATAACATCAGAGAATAAAAGCATACACACAGTGTGAACTGGAAAAGGAGCTGAGCCACACTACAATTTGTTACATTCTTTTTTGACAGCAAGCTGAATATCTTGGGTCTGCAGAGTTCATTCAGATTGTTACAGTGCTAATGGCTGGCTCAATCCTGAAGCAACTTTTAGGGACTATGAACAAGACATGACAAGCTGATGGCAGGTTTGAGCTAGTCAAATTGTCCTGCTTCTATTATAAATAAATTCAAAGTCTAGGACATTGCATGTTGCAAAAACGGCTATTTTTATGACAGATAAAGAAAAATATTCTAATAGACCAATAGTAGTCTGCCGATAAAATGTAAAAACCAAAAGTCTTCACTGACACAGCAGGGTATGCAGGAGAGGAGACCTTTGCTCCAGAATCTGACCAGAGAGCAAGCTGACCTCCCTCCCCACTAAACGTTCCATCCAACAACAGCCAGGCTCATTAGTGTTCAAAAGTGCACCCAGACATAGCCCTTTTCCTGGAGACAGAGTTCCCAGAAGTTTTTCACATGTGGAGAAAAAGGGAGGAGGAGCTCCTGCCTACCCATTTCTTGGAGTTAAGGAGCCAGCAAACCATGCCTCAAACTGAGCTCCCTGAGAACTTGTCTCTTCCTCCCTCCGCATTTCTTAAATCCAACTCTGCAGAAGGCTTTTCTCCCTCAATTCCTGATGTGATAAGATTCATACCCCATGAAGCCCAGAGAGTGCAAAACAACTAAAAGCACCTTTCCCATCATTTTCCATTCACTAACATCATTTTCCATTCACTAGGTCCAGGCTCATTACACCCAGAAGAGGAGTTCAGTCAAAGGGTCAGATTCTCACACCTCTTCCTATGCAAACCTCCCCATGACTTCATGATGAAAAATGTTTCCACTGCTTTAGTTTATGTCAGGGGCTGTTGTGATCTTTGATACCCTGGTCACTGCCCTATCCCTCTGAGTTTAGCAATAGCCTTCCCTCCCATAGCAGTGAATGCAAAGGCACTTTCCTAAGTCATTCCTAAGGCTAGGAACTTTTTAAAACAACAGACTGATTCAGACTGTGGCACAGACTCCTCAACTCATGTGAGATCACACCTGCAAGCAAGCGGATGAATGTGAAAGAAGTAGGCCCTACCCAGTGAAGGCACTGCTGAGACACACTCACTGTCAAGGTACATGGCTGCGCATGGCAGGCCTACAGAGAAAAGCATTCCTTGCTGGCTAAAGGACAGAGCAGGAATGGGAGACAGACACACTTAAAAAAAAAATAGAAACAGTTTTTTTAATTTTCACCAAGTTCTCTTAGTACTTTCAGTTAAATGTTTAAATTAATGGAAAAATTCTTTCAAACTATTTATCATATTTATTGTTCTGTTAAAAAATGAACTGTTATTGATTACGATCAAGGTGTGACAATTTTCTTTCTGCAATACTTGGCTTCAACGGGCCACAGAATTATATGGACCCCCTGTCTTTCTTTTTTAAACAACACTCTATTTGATTCTCAGTAACACTGAAGATATCTTTTGACGAGTCCAATCTCCCAGCCTCGGCAGCCTAAGACCAGTGCACAGGAAGTGCTACTGATTAAATACACATTCGCCAAAGTGATAGGAGAATTAATAGATATACAACTGCTTATAAAACAGTATTTTTCATTTTGGTGATGGTGGGTTACTCTTCCTACTTGATAATACCCCTTTAGACCCTTGTAATAAGAAGCGTGCCTACTCCCTTTATCTGTATTTGGCAAACACACAGTTCTGCTGCGAATTTAGGGCAGCAGAACCCAATCTTTTGTAGTCTACTGCCCTGTTTATGCACTAGCATCATTGATGTCAGCAGTGTGAACACTACATCCCCAGGACTGGTGTTTGTTAGTTACATGTTGCATAGCAGCTGGGGCACCCACACTTTGCATTTTTAAGGGGTGGCGAGTTTTTTGTTTTTAAGTTCTTGGCAAAATAATTCAGGAATAAAAAAGAAAAGGAAAAGACTTGGAGAAAAGAGGATATTCCCCACCAGTTATAAAAACTTTTCAGATTAGCAGGTTAGTACTTGTTTTCAGCCTTGAGAACTTAGTATTGTTCCTCTAACTACAAAGGACACAAGGATGTAACAGTTGTGTCGTATTTAGGGAAGCAAGGTTAATACATCTTAACTTGTTCATTCATTCAGAAGATATTAAAACTATCATATAAACTAGGTTCAAGGTTCTTCAAACTACGGAATCAGCCTTAGCTGTGAAGCTGATATTCACGTATTGTGATTATTTTGTATTAAAACCTAGAAAAACATTCTTTAAGGATAAGCAAAAGCATAGGTGGTTGTTGTTCCCCACCCCCTACCCCCAATAACTTGGAATAGATGATAGATACTCTCTGTTTCTTGAGATCAATGAATGACTGGGCTAAATGCCAGTCAGATTCTTAATACTTCCTTGTCCTAGTGAAAGGCATACAGTTAATTTTCTACCAATAATGTACTGGTCTTTGTAATCTTCTTTGCTTAAAATTATGACAACAGCAAATGCAGTTTCATAGATAAGAGATATATCTTCTATGGGCTGAAATGGAGATTTAGATTCCAAATTCAAATTCCAGTTTAGAGATTTCCTAATCTGTCTAGTCTTAAAATCAGATTCACAGCTCTTCATACATGGGGATTAGATGACAGAGTTCTCTATAATCTTATTCCACTGCATCAAGTTGTCACTTGAAGTTCAGGAGCTAACACCACACAGCCCTACAGGTGTAGGTTCTCATGTAGCAATCTCAAGCCTTTTCTGTGGTTTATGTGTTTTCTCTTATTCCAGTTATTAAACATGAAAAGATGTATGCCATGATCTGGTTTAACAGAATATCTCTCTCTGTAACTATACTGTCAAGTGTATAGACTGGACTGGACCAAGTGGGGTATTAGCCCTGCTTCAGTAAATCTTGCTTAAAAATCTGATCAGCTGGCACACTGACAGCCCCACCCCCCATTCAAAATACCAAAGTCTGAGAGACAATTTTGATGCTCATGAATCAACCTCTTCTATTTTCATCTGCTGAGCCATATAGAGTCAGAGGCATTGGGGAACATGCTAAAATAAATAAAAGTTCCATTAGTCTTTGGATAACACATCTACCACCAGAGAAGTCTGATGTCTTTCTCAGAGAAAGAACACACAAAAAAAGTCTTTGCTTTATTCCCTGATGTGAAAAAAATATCTGAGGTTTCTTACAGTGCTTCATGTCCATTCAAAAATGGCATTATTCTTTAGAGATCTTCATCTGACCAAACAACAATTTGACTTCTTGAGGAACACTTCTCTGCACAGGGTTAAATGACTAACATATGCACGGATAGAAAATCTAACACGAGGGCCCTGAGCTCAGTGAATTGCATCCTTTTTCTCATTAATTTCCCTTGAACTGAATAGCAGTCACCTGGGGTCATATGAAGGCAAACAGCTGATGCTGCAGAAAGAAGCCTTACCTGGAAAAATTTAACCTTTTCCATTTTTTTCCAGGAGTGTACCAAGCTTAACTGCCTCTTATTTTTAAAAAGGGGAACAGAGATCCAGAAAGAGTATGGAAGGCAAGGAAGAGGGGCAGTCATGGAAAAATATTTTAACTTTCCTGCAAATTAAGTGGGATACTGAGACTCTTACATTCCTAGCTGCTACTTTGTCCTATTAAATGCTGGAAGACAGCCTGTCACTTAGAATAGATAACCACCATGAAATGGCAAGCTTACCATCTAAGATAAAGAAGCTGCAGTAGACATGACTGGCCTTATGATTTGTCAGAGTGCTAGACTGAAGGAAAAGGGAAAATCAGGGCATGATTTGCCTCGCCTTCTGCTCACATTGTCGGTTTTAGGGTCTGCTGGTGTGTTGTTTCCTCCCACTGCTGCTACCGAGAGCAGATATAGCCAGCCTAGAAGGTGTGGTGTTTGTACGGAGTTATGGGACTCCTAAAAAAGCAGGTCCTCAACCATTAACTTACTTTGTACACACCCACGATTGCCTCAATAGACAATTACAGATGTCAGGAGTAGGATAAGAGTATTTATTGCACATATTTCTTCTGCACAGATGGGCGGTGATGGTGCTCCCACCTGGATGTTAGCTGAGGATTTTGCAATTAGACCATTAGTCCTCAATAGAGTGACATATTTGAAAATGATTCTTCTCAATGATTGTCTTTGGCATGATTGACAGGTGGGAGGGAGGACTGTCTAGTGATTACATGGGTCAGGATTAGGAATCATGAGACTTGATTTCTATTTCCAAGCTCTGACACTGACTTGCTGAATGACTCTGGGCAAGTTACTTAAGCTCTGCTGCACTATTTACCTGCCTTACGGAGACTTCATTAATTATAAAGCACTGTGAAAATCCTCAGCTGAAAGGTGCTATGTGAGCATAAAAGTTAAATAAAGTGGCTAATAAGGGCTTAGTATTTAATAACTGTTTGCCTCTTAGGTGAAACACAACTGCTGGGCCTTTATGCAGTGCCATACTTCTTCAGTCACTACTCTATTCTTAAATGGCTGTAGACAAACAGTATGCTGGAGTGATAGCCCAGAGCTGCTTCTTAGAGATACTTCTACGCTCCTACTTATCTGCCTCTTAAAAAAAAAAAAAAACAACAAAAAACCCTTCAGTATGTAACAGTGTAACTCACTAGAGAACCCAGATGAGAAACAAAGAACCCTGTGTTTTCTATTCTGTTTTACATACTGACTGCCTGTCTAGCCTTCTGCCCCTCACAGGTGCTTCCACTCTTCTTTAATCACATACTCAAATGTTTAACACTGAGCAATAAGAGCCTCCCTCCTTAAAACCACAGAACAAACTTCCCTGAGAACTTTTTAACCCACTGTGGATCAGAGTCTTTATTGCTCTTTTAACCTCAATTGTCTTTAAATAGGCTCAGAACTCATCCCTCCTGCTAGACTGAATATAGTACTTTTCAGTTGGTTCTAAAGAAATAAAAAATTAGCTATCTTTCCTTGAAATGGACTTACTTTCTGCCCCATGGCTAGGTTTGTTCATTTTTCACTTCGCTCTACTAGTAAAATACCATATCTTTTCCTAACCACTGTGGACCCTCCCATATGTGTTTTAACTGCTGGCTAAAAATTAGGAGGTACAGTGGGGAAGAGAAAGAGACTATCAATTTACTGAGATTGTCTGTTTAATTCCACTGATTTAAATGAAGTTACTTCTGAATTATACTCCTTCTTCTTATACTAACTTCTTCTCTTCCCCACTGAGGAATGCACAGTCTTTTAAACATGGCTTGCCTTGTTTTAAGAATCACATAACTTTTATATTCTGTCCTTCTAATTCTATGTATTCTAGTCTACATATACTTATGTGAGATAAGAAAAGTACAGATCTCAGACAAGAGACAGAGTCTAAAGAATATACCGTATGTTGTCCTTCTGAGCAAGCTGCACATATTCTCCTTTCCCAGATTTTAAACATTTTTCAAAAATGCAAAGGTGCCGTCCGTGGTCTTTGGACTCAACTAGTTACTTGGGAGTGTTGGTGGCACAGGTGGGCACAGTGGTGGCTTAGTGGTGACAGTCTTATATAGTTGCTAGCAGAAGAATCTAGGTATAAAGACAAAATGGCCCTAGATGGTGGTGGAGATGGGGGTACTGTCTGAAGCCATCATCCAGCAAGAAACATAATCCAGCAGGGTGTGGGCATGGTATGACAAAAGAAGAAACTGGAGGTCCAGAATTGGCTCTTCAGCAACATCTGGAAGAACTGTGGTCCCTGTACCTGGAGAGATGCCAGAAGTAGCATCCTTTCCAACCAGAGGCACCAGTGTCAAAGGCCATGGCCAGCAGTGGTGCCACTGTGATTCTGGTGGAAGAGGAGATACTGGGACTGCTGGTGCAGGCAGGGCTCCAAAAGGTGTGGATTCTGGAGGGAAGCAGTATTACCCTATCCTGAAGCAGGTATAAGGTCATCCTACCCTGTGAAGAACAGCAGACACAACTGATTGCAGCTTCACCTGTTCATGGAAAGGTGTAATGGCCTAAGTGTGTAGACACCCTGCGAAGAACTGGGGGTGTTTCATATTAATGATTCAGCGGGTTATTTTGTTTATTTCAGTGTTCTAATGGTATTTATTTTAGAAGTACTTTATTCAGTTCTGTGATGGTGAGGGAAGAGATCTTTGTGAATTTTATACACACATGCAGTACTACATATCAGAAAAAGCAGCACTGTGTTGTGTCCTATTGTTGCAAGGTAGGAGGTTTATTGTGAGGGCTGTAGGATCAAATTCCCAGCTTGTGTAAATCAGTTCCATTAAGTTCAGTGGAACTACACACATTTTATACCTGAAGATCTGGCTTTCAAGTTTATCAAGTTTATTATTTTTGTAATAATTGTAAGAGGCATGATTGCCAGAACAATGATTTCCCCAGCCATTTGCTGAAAATCTTTGTTATCTTCCTTTTTAGAATCCCATAAAGAGATAGGTGGGAGAAAATTCTTCTCTCCCAAATCTGCATTTTTCCAAGATGCGATGTTATACACAAGTTAATTTTATTCACCTGCCATTTTAACCAAACAAGACAACCGGGGCCATTCCCACCCAACCACGAGAAGATGAATTGTATCTTCTGCAACATAAAGTAAAAGACGTATAGACAAAGGGCCAACAGCAGCTTGTATATCTATGAAGCCATTAGCCTCACTGTGTCAGAAATTCTTCTGATAGCACAAGTTATTTACCTTGCAAATAATGAATGATTAGGTGTGTAGAATAGAACTAGAAAGTGCTGAATCATTGTGTGACCCTTGGCAATCTACTTGAGCTCCTTATGCCGTGTCCAACCCCCTGCTGGGAAGTTAGATAAGAACTTTACTAGAAAATCAGATGCCACATTTCAGAAAATGTTTCACCTCTGACAGAGATATTATCAGATTTCACAAAGTGGTGGACTTCCATCACATGAGGAACTATGTGCATGAGCCACTGGTGAGCTGCCTGGATTTCATCATGAGTGAGCAACTATGTGGACTTGATGGGAGGAAGAGGAGGAAGAGGGACCAAGCTGGGCTGACCCCAGCAAGGATACATTTCCTGTGAGATTTAGTGGGGCTGACCCTGTGAGGATTCATATCTGGTCTGGAATGAGTAGATCTGTTCCTCATAGAGATCAATATCCAGTAAGACCGACCCCAGTAGGGATGGTTATTACCCAATATCAATCCAAAACGTCTGGCCATGTGGCCCCCACCCCAGATACTGCCTGGGAGTCACCTGTATGTTCTTACATTACCACTGCTGGCCGAACCAAGACCACAGATTTTACAATCCATGCAGAGATACAGAGAATATCTCCTATTGGAATTTTTACAGGGAAATACAGAGATACAGAGAATATCTCCTATTGGAACTTTTACAGGACCCTGTTCACTAGTTTCCACTCCTTCACTTTTCGGTCAGGGACTTATGGAGGACGATTTATCTGATGGACTTTCTTATTTACTAGTATCATTGTCATACATTTGCCCTGCCCAGCCCCAAACTGGAGCTCTCCAGTTGAGCATGTGGCTCCCATTAATAAACAAGGATTAGGTACTGCTCCCTGCAAGTTAAAGACTGGACAGCCCGTTCATTATCATGTCACTGTAGGTGGCCTAACTTCCCTTTCCTATTTATCCCAACAAGGTCTGTTTCTCCTCACTCTGCATAGGGAAATAGTACTGCTCCTCCTCTAGGTTTATCAACAGCCTGCACCTTGATGCAATCATTGTTTGACTATTGGGAAGTTAATGGGAACGGTGTTCAAAGAGATATCAGAAATCAAAGAAACTTTTTTGTCTTTAAGGTTATCTTATGGGGAGGGGAAGGCTGGCTTGGCAAGAGTTTAAACATCTGGAGAGGTATTAGTATTGAGCAGGGACCAGCAACCTTTCAGAAGTGGTGTGCCAAGTCTTCATTTATTCACGGTAATTTAAGGTTTTGCGTGCCAGTAATACATTTTACATTTACAGGGGCTGGCGGATGGAACCCCAGACTGGCAGTGGGCTGAGTGGACCAGTGGCTGGGTCCCCAGGCCAGCAGAGGGCTGAGCAGCTCAGCCCGCTGCCAGTCTGGGGTTCTGTCCGCCGGTCCCTGCCAGCCGGGGTCCCAGCCGCCGGCCCCGCTCAGCCTGCTGCTGGCCTAGGGTTCCGTCCATCCAGGCCGGCAGCGGGCTGAGCGGGGCCGGCAGCGGGGACCCCAGGCTGGCAGCAGCGTGCCACAGTAAATCAGCTCACGTGCCACCTTTGGCACGCATGCCATAGATTGCTGACCCCTGGTCTTGAGGATCCCGTTTTTATCTACAGGGTGCTTGGCATTCTTTCTAGTTCAGAACAGTGTGGCCATTTAAGTCATGGTTCCACGCATCATAATGCCATTTAATGTTTCTAGGGAAAAAGGTGAGTCATTTGTCCGTTGCGACACTGTATATATATATTATTGGAAACAACAATGTATTATTTCTCTATCAAGAAATCAAATTCAAAATGTAAAGAGGCTTTCCAATAAAGAATTGCAAGACAATATTAAGGTGGAATTTAAAGATTGGTGGGCTGTTAAGAAAATCTGGAGTACGAGAGCTCTCTTTAGCTAGAACGATTACCTGTTGAAAAGGTTAAAAGGAAACAGTCTAAAAGCACTAGATGCTATTCGAGGAAGGACTGCTAGGCAGAGATGGCGTTCACTTTTCGAGGAGGGGAAAGACCCTATTTGGACACAGACTGGCTAACCTAGTGTGGAGGGCTTTAAACTAGGTTTGATGGGGACAGGTGAGCAAAGCCCACAGGTAAGTGGGGAACATGGAGACCTGGGAGATGGGTCAGAAATAGGAGGGAGCATGGGCTATAATAGCAGAGAGAAAGGAGGGTCAGGGCAAAACTGGGAGGCAAGATCACACCAGTATCTTAGATGCCTATATACAAATGCAAGAAGTATGGGTAATAAGCAGGAAGAACTGGAAGTGCTAATAAATAAACACAACTATGACATTATTGGCATCACTGAAACTTGGTGGGATAATACACATGATTGGAATGTTGCTGTGGATGGGTCCAGCTTGCTCAGGAAGGATAGACAGGGGAAAAAGGGAGGAGGTGTTGCCTTATATATTAAAAATGTACACACTTGGACTGAGGTGGAGATGGACATAGGAGACGGAAGTGTTGAGAGTCTCTGGGTTAGGCTAAAAAGGGTAAAAAACAAGGGTGATGTCATGCTAGGAGTCTACTACAGGCCACCTAACCAGGTGGAAGAGGTGGATGAGGCTTTTTTTAAACAACTAACAAAATCATCCAAAGCCCAAGATTTGGTGGTGATGGGGGACTTCAACTATCCAGATATATGTTGGGAAAATAACACAGCGGGGCACAGACTATCCAATAAGTTCTTGGACTGCATTGCAGACAACTTTTTATTTCAGAAGGTTGAAAAAGCTACTAGGGGGGAAGCTGTTCTAGACTTGATTTTAACAAATAGGGAGGGACTCGTTGAGAATTTGAAGGTAGAAGGAAGCTTGGGTGAAAGTGATCATGAAATCATAGAGTTTGCAATTCTAAGGAAGGGTAGAAGGGAGTACAGCAAAATAGAGAAAATGGATTTCAGGAAGGCAGATTTTGGTAAGCTCAGAGAGCTAATAGGTAAGGTCCCATGGGAATCAAGACTGAGGGGAAAAACAACTGAGGAGAGTTGGCAGTTTTTCAAAGGGACACTATTAAGGGCCCAAAAGCAAGCTATTCTGCTGGGTAGGAAAGATAGAAAATGTGGCAAAAGACCACCTTGGCTTAACCACGAGATCTTGCATGATCTAAAAAATAAAAAGGAGTCATATAAAAAATGGAAACTAGGACAGATTACAAAGGATGAATATAGGCAAACAACACAGGAATGCAGGGGCAAGATTAGCAAGGCAAAGGCACAAAATAAGCTCAAACTAGCTACAGAAATAAAGGGAAACAAGAAGACTTTCTATCAATACATTAGAAGCAAGAGGAAGACCAAGGACAGGGTAGGCCCACTGCTCAGTGAGGAGGGAGAAACAGTAACAGGAAACTTGGAAATGGCAGAGCTGCTTAATGACTTCTTTGTTTCGGTCTTCACCGCGAAGTCTGAAGGAATGCCAACATAGTCAATGCTAATTGGAAGGGGGTAGGTTTAGAAGATAAAATAAAAAAAGAACAAGTTAAAAATCACTTAGAAAAGTTAGATGCCTGCAAGTCACCAGGGCCTGATGAAATGCATCCTAGAATACTCAAGGAGCTAATAGAGGAGGTATCTGAGCCTCTAGCTATTATCTTTGGAAAATCATGGGAGATGGGAGAGATTCCAGAAGACTGGAAAAGAGCAAATATAGTGCCCATCTATAAAAAGGGAAATAAAAACAACCCAGGAAACTACAGACCAGTTAGTTTAACTTCTGTGCCAGGGAAGATAATGGAGCAAGTAATTAAGGAAATCATCTGCAAACACTTGGAAGGTGGTAAGGTGATAGGGAATAGCCAGCATGGATTTGTAAAGAACAAATCATGTCAAACCAATCTGACAGCTTTCTTTGATAGGATAACAAGTCTTGTGGATAAGGGAGAAGCGGTGGATGTGGTATACCTAGACTTTAGTAAGGCATTTGATATGGTCTCACATGATATTCTTATCGATAAACTAGGCAAATACAATTTAGATGGGGCTACTATAAGGCATAACTGGCTGGATAACCGTACTCAGAGAGTAGTTATTAATGGTTTCCAATCCTGCTGGAAAGGTATAACGAGTGGGGTTCTGCAGGGGTCTGTTTAGGGACCGGCTGGGTTCAATATCTTCATCAACGACTTAGAAATTGGCATAGAAAGTACGCTTATTAAGTTTGCAGATGATACCAAACTGGGAGGGATTGCAACTGCTTTGGAGGACAGGGTCATAATTCAAAATGATCTGGACAAATTGGAGAAATGGTCTGAGGTAAACAGGATGAAGTTTAACAAAGACAAATGCAAAGTGCTCCACTTAGGAAGGAACAATCAGTTTCACACATACAGAATGGGAAGAGACTGTCTAGGAAGGAATATGGCAGAAAGGGATCTAGGGGTTATAGCGGACTACAAGCTAAATATGAGTCAACAGTGTGATGCTGTTGCAGAAAAAGCAAACGTGATTCTGGGATGCATTAACAGGTGTGTTGTGAGCAAGACACGAGAAGTCATTCTTCTGCTCTACTCTGTGCTGGTTAGGCCTCAACTGGAGTATTGTGTCCAGTTCTGGGCACCACATTTCAAGAAAGATGTGGAGAAATTGGAGAGGGCCCAGAGAAGAGCAACAAGAATGATTAAAGGTCTTGAGAACATGACCTATGAAGGAAGGCTGAAAGAATTGGGTTTGTTTAGTTTGGAAAAGAGAAGACTGAGAGGGGACATGATAGCAGTTTTCAGATATCTAAAAGGGTGTCATAAGGAGGAGGGAGAAAACTTGTTCACATTAGTCTCTAAGGATAGAACAAGAAGCAATGGGCTTAAACTGCAGCAAGGGAGGTTTAGGTTGGACATTAGGAAAAAGTTCCTAACTGTCGGGGTGGTTAAACACTGGAATAAATTGCCTAGGGAGGTTGTGGAATCTCCATCTCTGGAGATATTTAAGAGTAGGTTAGATAAATGTCTATCAGGGATGGTCTAGACAGTATTTGGTCCTGCTATGAGGGCAGGGCACTGGACTCGATGACCTCTCGAGGTCCCTTCCAGTCCTAGAATCTATGAATCTATAAGAAGAAAATCAATGGCCAGGTTGTTCAAGGAAATCCTGTCAGCCTGTACCTGTAACTTGGGTGAAATCAAATGGCTCAGATGTAGGCCTTATTGCCTAAGACTCATGAGTTAGTCATAGGGTTAAAGATTATAATTGAGGGACAAATAATAGGCCTAATTATAAAGCCAACTGAGAGCCCTAAGCTTGCCAGAAAGCTATGTAACTAACATCTATGGCAACCCATTTTCTGATGACATGTGGCTAGGCTATTTTCTCCAGTCCCTCTAGAGTCCAACTGTGATCCCTACTCTGGCTGGTGTGCTCCCTCACTTCTTTATGAGTCTCTGTTGCCTCTTCTGACCCCCTTTCTTTCCAAAAGCCTTCTGGATTTAGAGAGGGAATTGGGGATGGATGGTGCTCTGGCTACAAGTGGCTAGTGACAGATGATTTTATTAATTTATTGTTAATACTTTTAGTTGACTTGGAACCATCAATGTGTGCTATAGCTTCCTATGTCACTGTGACCTTATCTTTCCTACCCTTATCCACCCCACTTCCTTCCTTTTGTTTGTCACCCTCACTTGCTGTGTCTGGTTTCAAAGTAGAATGTATACCTTCCGGAGCAGGAATCTATGTGCTTGAACAGCACCTCACACAATGGGACTCTGACAATACAAATTAATAACAATACAATCCATGATTCAATGGGGATATAGATGGATAAATCTGCACCTTATTTTAACTCTGGATTGGAAGGTGTGGCCCACCCTCATTTGGATGCAATAAATTGCCTTTCTTTTGTTTTCAGAGGTTATCATCTAGAGGTGAGGAAGCAGATATGGTGCATTTAAAATGGGGATAGCAGAATGTGGGCAGGATACAGCACTGAACATGACATGCTTCACTAATGCAATCTCCACATCTGGGCTAAGGCAACTCATCCTTCACTCAATGATCTAGCCTAGTGAAAAGCTTCTCTCCAGCAGGCAGAAATCAGGGTGAAAAGGAGCACTTGGCTAGTGCTAGAATCATCATTTCGCATCAAGTAGGCAGCTCCCTCAAAAGGCCTCAAGATATGACACACTCATCAGCAGCCATTCTGCAGGCCACTGTGGCCTGTATGTCCAATGGTTGAGTAGCTCTGCTGTATTTATGGGGATGTCTCTTTGGATCCCAACAATTCACCATATCATGTTTCTTCAGCTGTTAGTAGGGAAGACCATTCTGAACCTGTAGTTCTTTCAGGGTGCGAAGTGCCACGTACAATCAACAACAAGGGCCGGAGGCTCTAGGAGCCATTGTCAATTTCCTATTCAGTATTTGTTTTTTTTTTTTGTTTTTTTTTAAAGGAACTCCTACACAACTAAATTCAGATAGGATAGCACGCAAGGCAGTGGACAAAACCCACCATGTGCAGTATGGACCGCACTAACTCCAGTGTTCAGTGCCATGAACTCTGGGGAGGGAGATGAACTGACCAGTTATTCAATTATCCCCTCTCTCTCAACTTGTGCTGCATATGATGGTTTACAACTGCACATTCAAAGTGAGATATCCTGCCCTAGCAGAATTTCTTCCCACACAGCAGACCCTCTAGAGTCTCGTGTAGGTACAATACTCGCTGGTCTGACATTTGTTCTATGCTGAAGTGAACTGTCTTGCCCTCAGAACCTCCCAAGGTAAAATGCACTATTTGGAATTTGTCTGAGGCAAACTTTATGGAGAAAAACATCTGACTGGACACTTGATAGTTGAGCTTCTATTAGTTCCAGGAAGCCCTCACCATTCACAAACAAGTACAGCTGTAACTCAAGCATCACCATTTTAATCAGCTTGGAATTGGGCCAGAGAGATGAGAGTTCTTAGGATGGAATTTAGTCACTCACTGTTCTTCCAAAGAAGTGGCTGAGTTGTCGGCTTAGTCCCTGACCCTTTCTGACCGTTCTTAGATGGAGTGGTTCTGTTATTTATTTTGCCTTCCAAACTACAATGGCCCATGCAATGACTATATCAACTGGGGTGAAGGGTTCCTCTATGTAAAGGCCGGGGCAATTATCATTATTTCCCATATTTATAAGGTTACAGTGCTGTGTGCCTCTGTGTGCATTTTACCTGGTTTAGATTAAGATACCATTTCTCAGATGTAGAGAGTAAAGAGAGTAAATACACCAAGAACTCCTGTAGTACTGCAATTTTAAAGGACAGAGATGGAGAAGACACTGCTACTTCTTATCAACACTCTGCTGCTCAAGGCTCCAATTTCTCTGAGAGTGTCCCCTGCACAAGGCACGATGCCTACTCTCTGGAGCCCTTATTTAAGTGTACAAAACTGCATTGAATAGTTTGTGTGCAATTATAGCAGTCACACAGTCATTGTGTCTGCACAAGCAAAATTTACAATTAGGTATCTAACTAGATATTTGTATACACAATTACTCTGATTATCCATGAACTGAGGTATTACTCACAGATAGAAGGCCTGCATGTATTGAAATTGTACTTCTAAAAAGATTGATTCAGGTATTCAGCTAGATATGGGGTGCCTACATATTTGTAAATGAAACCCTGGCTAACCTTCTGTCAATGGAAGCTATGAAATACTTTAATGGAAAAATGAATCATCCTTAAAAAACTGCCTGCACTCATGACTGTTCTTTGGTTTGCCAACTGGTGGACTCAGTGATGCTGATGGGAAGTCTGGCCATGTTCTACCTTCTACTGTTAAGCATGGGACACTGTTGACAATTGTCTTAGGGGAGCATGAAGGTGAACAGCATTGGCATTGCTACTATCCACTTTGGTGCTTTGTGTCCTCTCTGCCCCCAGGCTCACTATCACCAATGGCACCCTTTCCTGAAGCATGAATTAGAGTTACACTGTTGTACTACAATGTATTACAAATTAAAAAGGAAGGCTGAATGGAGCAAGAGTTCATCATGAGCTCATAGTATGTTGTAGCCCTTCTCAGTTTGAATGTGTCTGGATTCAGCTTCCAGTCACTGGTTCTTGTTATGCCCTTCCTGGCTAGATTAAAGAGACCTTTATTACCCGGTATTTTCTCCCAGTGAAGGTACTTATACACTAGAATCAAGACACCACAAAATCTTCTTTTTGATAAACACATTGAGCTGTTTAAATCTCTTGCTGAAAGGCATTTTCTCTAGCCCTCTAATCATTTTTGTGGCTCTTTTCTGCACAATTCCAATTTTTCAACATCCTTTTAAAAATGTGACCACCAGAAGTGTACACTGTATTCTAGTATTGGTCTTCCCAGAGTTGTAATGAGTCTCTCACCCTATACTGTCTCATACTCCACCTCCGGACTCCCAGAGGGTAAATGGAGAGAGGGATCTTGCTTCATACATGTATCTTTCTGGCAACAATTCTCTTCTGGACTTGAGGAGAGAGAAAAAATCTGGAAGTGTGTATGGAATCTGCAATGAAATCTTTTACAGACTAAAGTTGGCTCTTTCTTTCTTTCTTTCTTTCTTATTCATGAAACTACAGGGTGTTCTTGGACGAATCACCTGAGTATGTGTGGTGGCACCAAAACCAGAGAAGATCAAGTTAGTAGATGTGACCTCAGAAGGAAGCTCTCTGAGGTACATATGTTTTTTTAGCAACGCTATCAGGTAAACCCATTCCTGGTTCCTGTATTTCTATGTTGGAAGGATATATCTTTGTTGATGAACAAGGCAAACATTTCTATATTATAAAATGCAGCTTTTATGTTAGGGGTCTCTGTCTGGCTAGCTGGAAGAAAAGAGCCACTGCCTTTAAGGGCTCTCTTACAGCAGTTGAGTAGAAGGGGGATAGTTTACAGAAATGGACAGGAAGGGCTGGAAGCAGTTGTGGCCAGGTCAGGACAAGGTCACTGCACTGCTCTTCTTGCTGATCGGAAGAGTGTAGGGGGTTGTGGTAATACCCTTGTAGCCCCAGAAAGGCCCTCTTTCCAAGGTTTGGGTTGGCAGCACCCATCCATGAACTTGGGGAGCTGGGAAGGAATTTTTCCCTCACCACCAGATTGGTGGGCAGAGGCAGGATGAATTGTTTTCTTTCTTTTGCTTTCCCCAGAGCTGGTCAGGGATCCATTGTGGTGGAATGGGGGGGGGGGGGGGCTAGGTTATAATGTTGCAACTTAATATGTAAAAGGATGTCCAGTGCAGGTACTCAGTATGGAAGGTATACAGTTATTGGATAAAATGGATTAGAAAAGGATTTCAAGGAAAGCATCCCTTTAAGGGAGTTGAGCAAGGGGTTTTCAGGCTCCTACATCTGGAACAGCAGAGAGCCGATTCTCCTCCTTTCAGCACTGTACAATTTATTGCTGGGTACTCCCAGATTTTTAAGTGAATAAAGTTGTGGCCTCATTAAACCACATCCATTGCCTCCTGTCTTTCTTCCAGCATGGGCAGACAAAAAATATGTTCAGCTAAACCCCCCACAAATTTCAGTTTGTAGCCAGGTATTTTTGGAATGAGGCAAGTCGTGCAAACTACATTCTCATCCAGATGTGCAGAGAATTCAAGTATATAGGATATTTGGTATGTCTTTGTAATTGTGATTAATAAAGTCCTCAGAAAAACATTTACTTCCAAGTAGTTGTTATACTAGACCAAGCGAAAATCGAAGATGGATGGTAAAATAAGCCATCCTGGGCAGCGATACAATACGTGATAAGGCAGACCTTCTTTGTTTGTTTATGGTTTCACTCTCCTATAACCTGTTCAAGGTTAGTTGATGTAAGTGGTTCTCAAACATTGGTCTGCAGACCACTGCTGTTTTGCAGAGCACACATGGTTGGGTGATGCTACTTACCAGGTGTAGCCCCGTCAAGGACACCATTAGACTATCTAGAGGCTGTTCTAAATGGAATTTTAAAAACCCCAAACCAAAACCAAAACAAAAAAATCCTGGAAGGCCACTTCTCTGCACATTGCCCAGCTGTTTCATGTCTTCCTTCATCAGTTCTTCTTCTGGTGTAAATTAAACTAATCAAATTTGTGGATGACACCAAAACTGTAGAGGTTACCACCTTGGAAGATATAACGCAACTGCATGGTGAGTTGGAGACATTAGAATAGTGGGCCCTGCCAATATACAGGAGAGTTTATACTAATAAAAGTAAACCCTATGCCCAGGAAGAGAATATTAGCAGCACAGATACAACACTGGGGAATATTAACAAATAAACTTCACTCACTGTATTAAGGTGAGTTTATTTCCATGCTGTCTTCTTAGTACTCGCTTAATATTTTTTTCAATTAATGCTATATTTGCTGCAGGGAAGATGTGGGATCAGTGTGGGAAGAAGAGTTAGCCTATGAGAGGATCTGCTGCTTAAGAAGTGGTGCATTATGTGAAAAAGTAGAGAACTATTGGTTTACTTAAAATAAATGTGTATTTATGCTGTGATGTTATCCATTCAGCCACCTCCTATAATCACTGTATAATGAAAAACATACCTAAGATTTCATAAAGTATAAATGAAATGTAACTACATATTGATGAGATGCTCAGTAACAAATAACTTATTAAAGGCATCCCAAAGCATATGGAAACTGCAAATTTAATCAGATTTTGAGAGATAATCTACATTTTATCTAGAGAGATAATTCTTTAATTTGTTATTTGCTCCTAATCAAAATGCATTATCTTAATTTTTTTATTAGAAACATAACTGATTTTTCTAGTTGCATTAGCATAATTAAGGCTCTAATAAGATTTAAAATGGAATCATGTGACTATTTATAGATATCATTACTCGAATGGTAGTCTTTTAAATTTCATCAAATGAATTAAATTCTAGGTAGAGACTGATGATACACGTAAGAAGTTTCCTCTATCACAGAATAATGAAAAATATGCAAAAAGATATGTGTAATATAATGATAAAAACAAATAGTATATTATGCTGCATAGTGTTTTTTTCCTTCACAAAAAGGATCTCCAAATACTTATAAAACTTTAATATTCAACACTCACTTCATCCACCACAGAAATACATTCCTCTCTTGAATAGAATGTGACAATTCTTTAACTGTACACAATAGTTAAGGAAAGGAACTTTGGGAAACTGCAGGGGAATTTGATAAGCCAGCAGAATATAATTACTCCAACTGGAATTCAGCCAGGATACCTTTTTTTTGGGCCACCTATAAAAAGGCCCATACCATCTTGGGGGTCAGGGCCTTCGTTTTACTTCTCATCCAAAATATGGGGGACCAACAGCAAAGCTGCCCCTTCTACAATGCTGAGAAGAGTGCTACTTATTGTCTCACCAACATTTGAGTTTCCCAATAAGGAAAACAAAGCTTAGGATAGCATGGATTTATCGAGCAAGTTGCAAAATGGCTTCCTGAGTTGACTTTCATTTAGCTTAAAGAGTATTATGTTTAGTATGAAGGGTGTTAATACTGCCCAAAGAGTCCTAAAATGTGGTCTATGACTAAGCTCCTGGGTTTAAACAGAATTGTGACATATCATGCTTATTTGTTTCCATTTGTTTTTTGTTCATTTATAACTCTTGTTAAATAGCAAAGATATCTGTCTGTAAGTGGAGGGCAGTCAAAAACCTGATCAGCCATAGGTTGTCATATTTCTAGTAAAAAAAGCTGATTTTATTCATCTTTCAAGGCAGATATAAGTACAACAATATATTAGGGTTGTGTGGGATTTATTTAAAAAAATAGTGTGCAAATGATATGTATATCAGGAGCATCTTTCAGGCTCCTAGTGAGTATCCAGTTGGAGGAGACTAAAAAGTGTCTTAAACTTTCTGAATAGTGACTGAAAAGGCTACAAGAGCCTTAAAAGTAGTGGCCGCAGAGTTGTCTTGGTCTGGCGACCTGGATCTCTGTGGCAGGAATTCGTGGGTACTTGAGAACATTTCTCATTCAGACAGGTGGGAGAGGCCAACTAGTTTAGTGCTTTTATGCTGGGGGAGGAGAAGAGTGTTTTCCAAGTATTACTGTTACTCCTACTATGAGAGCTTTAGTGTGTCTCTGTGTGCGTGAGGGTGGGAGGTGGAGCAACTCCCATGGATTTCTCTAGGCTAAATTCAGGAGAGGTGGTGTGAGGTACACACTGGGTGTAAAGGGTCATAAAATGGGTGTCATAGAAAAATAGAGATGTTTGCATCAATTTGGCATTAAGTAGATGTGTAAAAAGAGGTTAATTTACATTTGAAGGAGTGTAAAAAGGGTTGTAGCAGAAAAACAACAGAAGGGGGTAAGGTAAGTTAATGCCTTCCAGTGAGAGAAGAATTTTAAGACCAGATCTAACACACAAATTTCACTGACTTAATTGATGATTTTCTCCTAGTGATAACTGGATATCATCAACTCTGTCCTTTTCAATTTATATCTGTCAGCTGACTTTGAACCTGTTAACAATAATATTTTGTTGGTTGTCTGCAGCCCTACCGGTGATAGATGGTTTTGCTCTTGGGTTAACACTTGACACTTGAAATAAAAAAGTTTCATTTTGCATGTTTTTAGCAGTAGTTGCTATAGTACTTATCATAGAATCATAGAATATCAGGGTTGGAAGGGACCTCAGGAGGTAATCTAGTCTAACCCCCTGCTCAAAGCAGGACCAATCCCCAACTAAATCATCTCAGCCAGGGCTTTGTCAAGCCTGACCTTAAAAACCTCTAAGGAAGGAGATTCCACCACCTCCCTAGGTAACTCATTCCAGTGCTGCACCATCCTCCTAGTTAAAAAGTTTTTCCTAATATCCAACCTAAACCTCCCCCACTGCAACTTGAGACCATTACTCCTTGTTCTGTCATCTGCTACCACTGAGAACAGTCTAGATCCATCCT
Source organism: Terrapene triunguis (assembly GCF_002925995.2). Classification (NCBI taxonomy): domain Eukaryota; kingdom Metazoa; phylum Chordata; order Testudines; family Emydidae; genus Terrapene; species Terrapene triunguis. The sequence goes on from NW_020664440.1 coordinate 26,472,902, forward strand.
CTTTGGAACCCCCTTTCAGGTAGTTGAAAGCAGCTATCAAATCCCCCCTCATTCTTCTCTTCTGCAGTCTAAATAATCCCAGTTCCTTCAGCCTCTCCTCATAAGTCATGTGCTCCAGCCCCCTAATCATTTTTGTTGCCATCCGCTGCATGCTTTCCAATTTTTCCACATCCTTCTTGTAGTGCGGGGCCCAAAACTGGACACAGTACTCCAGATGAGGCCTCACCAATGCCGAATAGAGGGAAATGATCACGTTCCTCGATCTGCTGGCAATGCTCCTATTTATACAGCCCAAAATGCCATTAGCCTTCTTGGCAACAAGGGCACACTGTTGACTCATATCCAGCTTCTTGTCCACTGTAACCTCCAGGTCTTTTTCTGCAGAACTGCTGCCTAGCCGCTCGGTCCCTAGTCTGTAGCAGTGCATGGGATTCTTCCTTCCTAAGTGCAGGACTCTGCACTTGTCCTTGTTGAACCTCATCAGATTTCTTTTGGCCCAATCCTCTAATTTGTCTAGATCCCTCTATATCCTATCCCTACCCTCCAGCGTATCTACCTCTCCTCCCAGTTTAGTGTCATCTGCAAAGCAAACTTGCTGAGTGTGTAATCCATGCCATCCTCCAGATCATTAATGAAGATATTGAACAAAACTGGCCCCAGGACCGACCCTTGGGGCACTCCACTTGATACCAGCTGCCAACTAGACATGGAGCCATTGATCACTACCTGTTGAGCCTGATGATCTAGACAGGTTTATATCCACCTTATATATAGTCCATTCATCCAGCTCATACTTCTTTAACATGCTGGCAAGAATACTGTGGGAGACCATATCAAAAACTTTGCTAAAGTCAAGGAATAACACGTCCACTGCTTTCCCATTATCCACAGAGCCAGTTATCTCATCATAGAAGGCAATTAGGTTAGTCAGGCATGACTTGCCCTTGGTGAATCCATGCTGACTGTTCCTGATCACTTTCCTCTCCTCTAAGTGCTTCAGAATTGATTCCTTGAGAACCTGCTCCATGATTTTTCTAGAGACTGAGGTGAGGCTGACTGGCCTGTAGTTCTCCGGATCCTCCTTCTTCCCTTTTTTAAAGATGGGCACATTAGCCTTTTTCCAGTAATCCGGGACCTCCCCCGATCGCCATGAGTTTTCAAAGACTCACTTCAGCATGTGTGATTTCAAAAATGCAATGTGAACATTTTGCTTTCCTTTTGCTAGTCATACTAAAAAGGCTATGGTATTCTTTGCGAAAATATATACAACTAATAGCTCTACTTGTGATTACCAGCAACTGGTGAGCCAAATTCTACCTGCAGACCTTGCTACCCCATTGGTGTCAATAAGTTGGATTGGGTGTAATGAAGTGCAGAATTTGGCTAATATTTTGCCTTTTAGGCACATACTGCACTGAGTGAAGAACAGAGGCCAGTTCCTCCTGGAAGTTCAAGGAATGCCAAGAGAGTATTCCCCACTCAAGATCTCACTGAAGTCAATGTCAGGACCAGCATTGACTATAGTGGAAGTTCCGCCATGCCCTTGAAGTTGCTCTATGGAAAGACCAGCACCAATGGCAGCACTGAGCACACGGCTTGCCACAGAGAACAGCCCCCCTGTGCAGGTGTGCAACAGAAGGGGGAAGCCCCTTGCATCCTCTTTCCCTTGTGCACCCATGCAGAGGCCAGGCACAGTCTCCCCCTTGGACTTCTTGTCATGTCTTTTAAAAAAATGCAGGAGATGACCAACATACCTCCATTGAGTATCTGTACATGTAAATTAACCAGAGTTCTAAAATGAAGTGTTACATTATACGAACAATAGGATGCAATTGTAGGAAAGCCTTGATCAAAATAAGGGAGTCCTTCAAAGGCTTTTTTTACACTCTGTTCCATCACAACTTTAGTTACTCACCTCTCAGTTACTTCAGTGACTAGAGCAGTGCTTAATTTGTGCCAGGGCTTGCCAGGGCAGTCCCGGCTCCTCTGGGCTTGGTAGTGCATAGCCCCGGCCCCTCTAGGGTTGGCAGTTCATAGCCCCAGCACCTCTGGGCTTGGCAGTTCATAGCCCTGGCACTTCTGGGTTTGCTGCATCAGTTATGAAAATACCTAACTGCTTGAGCCCCGGCACCTCTTACACTACAAATTCAGCACTGGACTGGCGGTGGTATTCTTCACTTCCTGTCCTTGCAGGCCATTCTGTATTACCTCATGGCACTGCTAAACACCTGCCATCTTTCAGCACAGGGGTGACTGCATTGCAGTAGTAGGCAAAGAGATATATGTACTTTTCGTATGGTTTAGAAAAATATATAAATCATCTGGCGATCAATTTGGCTGCAAGTGATTCTCCATATGTAAGACTATTATCATTATTACATAAAGCACATATACAGTTTATCATGGAAGTGTGGTATATGTGGTATATGTTGCAAAAACAAGGCCACCAAGGGCAGTGGAGTCGAGTAAAAGTGATATTGTATGCTGGCTACTTTCATTATTTTAATCTCTTTACTGGGGAAACTTGCAAAAATTCTTTTATAAGATGTGAGGCTTGTAGGAAAAATTAAAAACACCTCTGTGTTTAATAAATTGTAGTTTCTCAAGTACAACTCACAGGCCTAGAATTATAAACCCTACATACACCATTCAACTAAATCTCTTTAGATAGTTTAAACACAAGTTTGATGGCAGTGGTGTGTCCCTAAATTATGCAGTCTAAGAGACACTGATATGCATGCTTAATAACATTTAAGCTTCCATTTGGGGAGAGGTGATATGAGGTGGGCTGGAGGAAGTGGATAGAGTTGGGGGGCAGGCAGAGGGGAAACATGGGGGCAGGGAGAGACAGATAGAAGTGACCCCTACCATCCAGAAGCACCAGTTACCTCCTCACAAAATGGTAAAAAATGTTCCAAAAAATCATGCTGTACCCCAATCCCACAATTATTTGCAGGTATATGAGGGGAGAGGTATCATGGGCTGATTTTTCAGCTATTGTGTGTTGAGACCCACTGGTCTGAAGGCACCAGAAAGAGGTAATTCTGTCCTGTCTGTTTCCTCATTTTTCTATCCCCACAATTGAGCAATTTGCTGCAAGTAAAGTAACAATAAACAGAAAAGTCCATTCCTACTTGGAAACAGTTAGTGTGGTTTTTTCTACTAATTATTTGATCTCTTAGTAAACTAGAGTGGAGAATTTTGATCACGGGCGGCGGGTGAAGGTTATGTTGCCTCTTGCCTCTTTCCCTGGGGGAGGCTAGTTCCCTGTTCTGCCTCTTCTGCCCACACTCCAACCCCGCTCAGCCCCAGGCCCTGCCCCCTTCCCGCTCAGCTCCCCCTGCTGCCGCTCGCCACATTCCTCCTCTCCTCCTCCTCCTCTCCTGTGAGGTCCCCACCGCCTGTCACTCGCTGTGTCCCTTCTCTCCTCCACCCCCTCCCCTGCAAGGCCCTCACTGCCCACAGGGACCTGGCAAGCGGCGGGCGGAGGGTGGAGGAGAGGAGGGACACAGGGGGTGGGGGGCCTTTCGGGGGAGGGAGGGTGGAGGAGAGGAGGGATGCGGTGAGCAGAAGAGACCTCCGGGGGTGGGTGGGTGGAGTGGAGGAGAGGAGGAACTGGAAGGGACAGGAAGAGGCAGAGCACAGGCGTGGCCATCACAGCCCAGGTGTTTGACAGCAGGTTGGTGGCAGCTGCGCCAGGGGAGGCTTGGCCTATTATACGCACCGCCTGTGATTTTGATACTGTGGCTTGAAAACTCACTCAGTGCTTTATGCTATCAGCTATCACATGTCCAAATACACAGCAGGGGGAACATCATCCTATCATCCTGAAACACCCTCTCATGGTCAAAGCAAGCAGGCATAATAGAGGGACTACCTAGAGCTGACGCATGCATGTGGGTGGAACATGTGCACACCCAATCCAGGGAGTAAACCCAGAACCCTGCAAGTATTTGCCATTTTAATAGTGTGGTAGCTCTCATTCTGGAGGTCTGATAGATATTTTAGGATCAGGAGGAAATAAACATTTTTTTTGGTAAGGTGAGCTAATTTCTGAGCCTATAGGTGTTAAGATTTCCACTTTAAAGAATTCCAGTAGTCAGACCAGTAACAGGATCATCAGTAGTAAGCAAGCAGGACCGGCTCCAGGCACCAGCTTGTCAAGCAGGTGCTTGGGGCGGCCACTCCGGAGAGGGGCGGCACGTCCAGCTATTCGGCGGCAATTCGGCGGATGGTCCCTCACTCCGGCTCGGAGCGAAGGACCTCCCGCCGAATTGCCGCCACAGATCATGATCGCGGCTTTATTTATTTATATTTTTTGGGCTGCTTGGGGCGGCCAAAACCCTGGAGCCGGCCCTGTAAGCAAGGGCCATAACAAGTAGGCTATGCTACTCTAGGGCATGTCTACACTTGGAGCTGTGGATGTGATTCCCAGCTCAAGGAGACACTTACACTAACTCTCATAAACCTTCCATGCTAAAACCAGAATGTAGCTGTGGTAGTGCAAGCCCTGAATACCTGCAGAGAGTGTCAGACAGGTATGTACCCAGGACGGTTAACCTGTCTTGCAGCTCACTTTGCTGCAGTTACATTCTATTTTTAGCACACCAGCTTGATAGAGGGAGGGCAATTATGGAGCTGGAAGGCGCACCCTCAGCTCAAATGTGGACATACTGACATGTTCAAGTCCATTTGATTTAGAGAAAGATTTTGTAAACTGAAAATGTTAAATGTAAAATTTTGTCATTGCAACAGCAAAGTAGAGGAATTTTGCTAGTGTCAGGATGTCCAAGCTGACAAGCAGGGCAGGAGATGTGTTATTTACGGAATTTCAGTAACTGTACAGTACTGAGCAGTTAAGTGAAATCTGAACGCTGTTCTGTCTCTCTCCACAGTGGTTTGCCAGACAAAAGAAAGGAAAAAGTGGACGGGTATGTTGCAACCTTGAGAGAAGAATAATTTTGAACCTATTATTCTGTTCTACTTTCCTTACTGATCATAATACACTGTGGTTAGCAAAGATACAATTTATATTGACCTCGTTAGATTTAGACAGTGGGTAGGTCTGCCCACGTTTGGGGAAATGGTCCTGTTCCCTTGATGTCTTTCATCTGGCTTAAGCCCTTCTCCTTTGTGCTGGGAGACATTCTGATAAGACTTACAACCACACTATCCCACTGAAGTTGGGGGGCTGCAGATGGCATAAGATAGCTCAGAGTTAGGTCCACTATCTCTCAGGTTTCTCCTCCTCCACTCACCCTCCTATTTGATCTCTCCCAGGCCTCTCTGATGCCTTTCATTTTTCTCCCAACCCAGACTCCACTGTTTTTGTTTTTATCTCTTCTCAATCTCCCAGTATTTCATCTCTCCTCTGATATGCAAATACAAGATCTTGCTGCCCTGACGTGTCTTATTTTCATATGTCAACTATTGCTAGGTTGAACTACAAATCAGCACCTAGTTCTCAAGAAAACAATGTGTGAACCATGTTAAAATACTCCCTGGTGGAAACTGTGTTATCAACTGCTTCTCAGGCTAGTGTACTAAAATTCAACATAAAAATAAGAAGTTATCACCCTTATTAAACCTGTTTAAACTATATGGAAGTCTGCCTAGCATTAATTGAATGTATTGAATGAAAATATTTATTTTCCATATACACAATTGCCAAAGTGAGGTTATATAATCGCAAACTGGAGAGGAAATGGTATGTGTGATGATCAGTGGGAAAGGAATTGGACAAGTCATGGGAGAGAAGGTTGTTCCTTAAGATAATCTGTCCATTAAGAGGTGGTGCATACTATGAACACATTTAAGAGTTCCTGCCCTAGGACATTACAGAAACACAAGCAAAAAAACCAGTATCTTAAAAAAAGTGGAATGAAGAAGAGAAGGAAAATGACAGCTCAAAAGTGACACTTCATTTCAGCTGACTTATTATCAGCTTCGTCTCATATTTCTGCAATGAACCTATTAAACTACTGTTTTAGTAGCACACAAAGAAAGACATTTTGCACTTACCTTCTTATAGATAGAAAAACTACTTCTTATGTTTTGATGAACGAAGGACCCAAAGTGTCAGTTATATAAAATCCTTGAGGTACAACCCAATCATCAACAGTCATCTACCTGCTATTTCAAATAAGCTTACAAAATGGTTAGTTAAAATGTAAAAACAAAATCACCTGTAGAGCGATTGTGGTGTTCTTCGCCGGATATTTCCCCACCAGTCCTTGTTCTTTGCGTTTCTTGAATTTCCTAAAGTAGTCCTGTATCAGGAAGGTGGCATAGAACTTCCCCACGGTTACCTCATCATCTAAGTGAACAGACCAGACAGATCTCTCCCAAGTCAGCACATTTCACCAATAGCCTATATACTCACATCTGATTCAGGAAAACAAATGTGATGGGTGCAACAAGCACTATGCTTTCATCTTATAATAAGATAGCCTAAACCTAGCATAAAGCAATATTTTAGCAGACAATCTACCTCAATATTAGAATTAAGTGAAGTAGTCCTTAATGTAGAAGAAAACAGAATATTTTACTAAGTTCTAACAGGTAACTTTTTAATAAAATCATAAACATGTCAGTATCTGCACAGGAGTTGAATTACTGGCGTTGGTTATTTTGAACAAATTTATTAAAATCAGAGCTACAGAAACGGAATATGCTCAGAAGAGTGACTATATAAAAATGAAATTTCCTGTTTTTAATTTATTCTTGCTCAGTTACTTCCGACCAAACCAAATTTGCACAGTTAACATATCAAAATACAATTTTTTGAACTGCACCATCAGAGTGGCCTCTAATCTATTTATCTGTCTTTGTAGTTCCTGTACTGGTGCTCCATCACCATAGTATCTGAGCACCTTTCAGGCTGCATTATATCTGCTTATTATCTTATTGCCAACCAGCAACAAAAATTCTGAAATGAGAATTGAGGGGCAAATCCCACAGCCCTCATAAATTCAAAATTAATAAATTAATAAATAAATTAATTGAGAATCTTGTTTGAGTAAGAATTTGCTCATTGGCTAGCATATGACAATAGTAGCATGTATGAGGCAGAACATAATGTTTCCTATAGCAGTATATAGACTCTGAAATGCTAATAAAAGTAAAGGTAAGTTTTGCCAGTTAATTATCTAGCTATAATTCAGAAGATACACAGTCATTTGGTAAGCAGAGTAAAAATGAGCAATTTTTACAGAGTCACTTTTGTGAACCATACAACACTTTTATATGGAAAGCCCAGTCTTCAAATACAGGTGCCTTAATAAGATATCCAAATCCCACATTCAAGTTCTCAACTCAGTATTTAACTATGTATATGCCCATTTTATGAGACTAAAGGCCAGATTGAGCACCCAAATATGGACTTTTGATGTTCTAGTAAGGAATGCATATTAGAAAGCTATGGATATCTTATTGCTTAAAAAAATCCCACTTTGGGTATTCTTTACTTTCCTGGACTTATGTGGAGTGAAGTTTGCTGCCTTCTCTCTTGATATTTTTAACATACTGATAAAGCTGTTTGCAATATGGCTGCTAATTAACACAGTGTTATACATCAAGGGGAACTGATGTGTTTTAAAATATTGGTGGTGCCAAAGTCTACTTTGCTGTTAGTAGGCCAAATCCTGACAGGTGCTGAGAATCTGTAACTTCTATTGACCTCATGGTAAAAGACAAGTGCTTAATACCTCTCAGGATCTGGGTTAGTAGGCACAACTGTGACTTCTATTGACTGAATTTAGAAAGACTGTATGAACACTAAATAATATGTCTAAACACACTGTAACATACTTTTGCTGGGAAACATATTGTGAGTTAAGAGCAACAAAGAGTCCTGTGGCACCTTAAAGACTAACAGATGTATTGGAGCATAAGCTTTCGTGGGTGAATGCCCACTTCGTCAGATGCACGACTTTTTGTTGCTTTTTACAGATCCAGACTAACACGGCTACCCCTCTGAAATTGTGAGTTGTATATTACACACATTTCAAATGCTCCTCTGTCTTTTTTTGTATCATGTCATACAGTATCACTTTGATTAAAATTGAGTCTCCCTTTGACTTTGCATTATATGTTATCTCATGTCCTGAGAGATCCAACAAGTTAACTGGTTCTACTGCTACCTATAATATGGCATCTTTTAAGATTTTAAGTTTAATTAACTTACTTCTTTTAATAATGCTACTGTAAGTGCACATAATATTTCATTTTGATGGTCTGTTTCCGTAGTTAGTTTCAGTAATTACAATGTCCTTTTTAAAAAGCAGTATAGAATTAAACCCATTATGATGACATTTTTATATTTATAGCAGCATCGTTCTCAAACTGAATTCTTTAATTATCTACTGTTCAAAATAAGCTCCTTTCAGACCAATGAATATTGGTGACAGTAAAGTCTGATGTGGGCCAAATTCATCCCAGACATAACACCATTGAGTTCAATGGAAATACAATAAGGATATATTTGGAGCAGCTTTTTATTTTATGTGCCTTTAAAAGTACCAAAGGACAGTAAGGAAAAAACTATTACTAATTTGTTTAAAGTGGCTTGGGTTGGGAGCCCAGTCTGTTCCAACGTAGCATCTGATGTAGCATCATTGAGCCTGCTCTTGCCAAGTGCTGATGCCTCCTTAAAGGTACTGAGCCTCCCAAACTCCCACTGGCTACAGTGGGACTGGAGGGCGCTCAGTGCCTCACAGGAAGAGCTCATCACTGCACAGGATCAGGCCCTAAGGCAAGATGTTTTTCCTTGACTCTCTGAAGTTAATCACCTAATCTCTTTGTGAACACTTCCTTTGTTGTACCTGTAATCTCTCTTGGCAGCTGTTCAACTGACTAATTGTTCTGATTTGAATGTTAGGAAGATTTCCCTGAAAGTCATCTAATCTCAACCTCTCTTCTCTAGTTTAATTAAGACCATTACTTCTTGAAATACGTCCTTGCTCCGACTCCCAACATAAGTCTTTCCCCATCCTTAATATTATTTCCTCTCCAATGTTTGAACAGAGCTATTAAGGAAATAATATATGAAATGGTTTGTGAAAGAACAAATGAGTAGAAATGAGACATTGTATCACGTACACTATGGGCCACACTGACAGCATGCCTCAAGCCAGTCCACGATGCTGCACAGCCACTTTTGCACTGCAGCTGAGTGTGCCTACCAGCATGGGCATGCACCCACTTTTTATGAGCAAATTAGACAGATTGAGTTACCAGCTGCCTAATTTGTGTATGTAAATGTCAGACTGTGTGTGCAAAAGGGATGCACACATACTTTTGCAGGCACAATCAGTTGTATGTAAAGACCTGGGCACACAAAATTTGAGACTGGGCCAAAGGAAGTCATCCTTGACTTTGTTTTTGAGTAACACACATGACTCGAGATGTATAGGCAGGGAAGCAGCTCAGTAGAAGTGACCACACCACAGAGAGATTTTTAATTACAGCTAAAAGGAGAGCAAAAGAAATTATTTACATGGAACATATTTTTAAAGAAGGTAGAAAGTGTTAAATGAGACTGAATGGGCTTGGAGGCAAAGGATGGGGGAATTTAGAGGAAAGTTCCTTTTCCAAAAAGGAGATAGACCTTAGTGGGTCTTCGGTATGTCTTCCACCCTACATTCTCTTATATTAACAACATTAATTCATGCTAAACACAGCAAGCATCTAATATTTTGTCTTTTGCAAGGGACTTTCTTGAGCTGAACTCAGTTGTTAATTACTAATGATGTAATAAAATCAGTTTACAGTAATTTGTAATTTAATTTGTGCTAGTAATTAGTTATTTAATTTTTTTATATTGCATCTACGTATAGCTCAGAAAAAAAAATGTAATTTGGTTTCTTTCCATTCTGTCTATCAGGGAATTGATTGGTTCTGATCCTGTTGTGGAGGCATGCTACATTTGTAAGTATATGAAAAGATCTAGCCTTCATCAACACAACAACAACAAAACACTGGGGAAAAAATCAGAAATTGGCCAATTTAAATACTGTAGATGTAACAGATTTTGATATATTGAACCGAGATACTTTGCTCATCTTTGATTAAAGACTTATTCACTTAGAGATTGTTACTTAAATATCAGCTTTTGTATTGCTAGCTCTTATTTTTCTATTGAATACTCAGTTTCAGTAAGAATTATTTTATGTTGTATACCAACTATTTTACATTCATAGCAGATATGAATGTAAAATAGTTGTATTTCTCTTTTCTCCTTTCAGTAGGCTAAGATACAATTGATTTCTGTATTTCACTTATCTCTAAATCATATTGACTAGGCTCTGCAAGGAAACAAAACAGGATTTAAACAGAAAGATTTGATCTTGTCAAGTGACTGGAAAAAGGACTTGACCACATGTTTTTATATTTGTACTATACTGTTGTAAATCTTTGGAGACAATATGTTTTCTACAGTTTTAATGATGGTTGAAATGTTTTATCTTCTGTCCTGCCTACACTGAAGAACTACATTTTCAAAGTAAGTATTATGGTACTAGCAATGGATTTTAGTATAACCGAAAGTTAATACACAGCTTGTAATCAGCAATGAAATGAAACCAAAGTTTAAACAGTGAACTAAAGTGCAACTGTAGAAGATCAATTCTAAGAATATAATCTTTAAAGATTCTCTGTGAGATTAATTTATGCAGGCACAGCTAGCTATTCTGAAGCATGCATCCATATTTCAATAAAAATGTAGGGGAATAAAGAGGCAAGAGGCAACACTAATTCCATGCCACCACCCTAAAACAGAATTGCTTCAGAATATTCTGAAAGACTGATAGTTGAAAGGAACAGAGGCTGCAGAAAAAGCTCAAGCACATAGTTACAACAATAACAAAGCAATTCATGTATGCCATGCAAGCACTCAGGTGTAAGGCTAAAAAGAATAGAGTAGAACACACACAAAAAGTTGTTTTAAATGTGCAGTATCAGTTCCCCTTTTGGTAGCCAAGTTGTCTACATTTTTGGTATCATCCCCACTTTTAGCTGGCAGCCACCACACCAGTAGCAAGTGGCTCCCTCCAGCTCTAAAGCTAATGCTGCTTCTTGAGTCTTGCTGAAGAGCAGTGCAGCCAGCATGCTCTCTCTCCCCTAGAGACTGAGAATGTCACCTTCAGAGAGAGATCAGCCTCCACCACCATCGGGTCTGGGATCTTGAGTCTGCTTCCAAACCTGAGTCTGATCAGTCTTGAAAGTACAGTAAGCTACAAAACATACCAGATGATTACAATGGATCTGTATCTTGGATGTCTGGATGTATTACTGGTATGGATGATACTGTGCAACAGATCCTGCACCTTTAAAACTTGAAAAAGCAAGTCAAAAACAGTCACCTAACCCTACAGGATATTATTATGTATGTATATATTGTAAAGAAAAGCTATATATATATATATTATATATTTATATATAAATATATAACAAAAGATTTGACGTCATTTTGCTGTACGCAATAACAAGTAACATACGTGCCTTGTAGTTCTTGCCAACATACTGAAATCAGTGGAATTTAAAAATCTATTTACTTTGGCCCATATTCCAATCTCAGTTATGCTTGTGTAAATCTGGACCAACTCCACGGTCTGCAGACAGTGGAATTGCTCTGAATTTAAACGAGTGTAACAGAGTGAAGATTTGAGCCTTTTCGCTTAATAAATTTAGCAAAATGTTATTTTTTTAAACAGGAAATAGAAAGGGTTTAGTTTTCTCCCAGAAATATTCAAAATATAAAAGAATATAAAAAGTATGTTAAGCTTAATTAGTGCAAAATATATGTTCTGCTGAATGCACTGAAATCAATTTTATTTCAATTAATTAAAGATATTTTTGCAAGGAAGAAAATTAACAGAAAAATCTCTCTATTCTGTTTCCTTTTAATTTAAGAAAGCTTTATTAATCAGCCCTATCTAACATATCAAAATATAATATCCAATATATTTATTTTGGCATTATAGTTTGCTGTTGGTTAATGACAGAGTTCTGATTTTGCTCATAGCTTATTGTAAAGTTTATCCCACTAACCGCCAGCTGGAGGGACAACTTGATCAAGGAGCTTCATGCTGGTTTTCTTCCAGATTTTCTTTATAACTGCTCTAAGTTCTTCATTTGCCTGTTCTAGGTTACCTGTAGAGAGACAGACATAATGATTATGCTACACATAACTTAGAAAACAATTACATTTCAGTTAGTGCTGCAATTAATGATTCTTTAGTCCAGGGGTCAGCAACCTTTCAGAAGTGGTGTGCCGAGTCTTCATTTATTCACTCTAATTTAAGGTTTCGCGTGCCAGTGATACATTTTAACATTTTTAGAAGATCTCTTTCCATAAGTCTATAATATATAACTAAACTATTGTTGTATGTAAAGTAAATAAGGTTTTTAAAATGTTTAAGAAGCTTCATTTAAAATTTAATTAAAATTCAGAACCAGTGGCCAGGACCCGGGCAGTGTGAGTGCCACTGAAAATCAGCTCACGTGCCGCCTTCGGCACGCATGCCATAGGTTGCCTACCCCTGCTTTAGTCCTTACATTGAATTGTTTAATTTAAAGAAAAAAGATAAAATGGCTCACAAGGGTGCAAAATACCCTGAGCTCCAGGAGAAATTAGGGAGATTGAGTTATTCATTTAGATTTATGCAAATTCTAACCAAAATAGACAGTGAAAGGGACCTTCTCCAGGCTAGTGTGCAGGCTGCAGCCAGAAGCATTGACTAGCCTGGCTAGTAGGATTCCCTTCTCCTGCAGAACTGAGCTCAGCCACAAGAGTGCATATGGATCTGCCACACAATGCTACATACAGAGGCTTATCCTAAGCAGCTTGTTATGGGCAATGGAGCATGAAGTCTTCTGGGGAATGGAGGAGCCACCAGAGGATGGGGAGCAATAAGTAATCAAATACATAGAAAATAAAAAATTAGAAGGAAAAAGGAGACAGAGACAGTAAATGACAGAAAAGAGTGAAGTTGGTTGAGGGTATAGTTAACACAAATCATTTCTTGGAACTGTACTGTCTTTTCTTAATGCACTGTAATAAAAGTCTGCTAAACCCACTCAGATTCAGCCTTCACAGTATATTCCAGTGTCCTTATCTCACCAAATATAGGTCTGTAACGGTTTCCTGGGCCTGTACCTCAGCACTCTCATCCAATTTCTAACCGCAGAACAAGAAAAGAACACTCCAGCCATTTGGGAATATAGCCCTCAATCCAAAACCAGTATTAGGCTTGCTGGTGTCCAGCAAGAAGGAATTATGTAGAATATCACATCTCCTGAACTTTTTCTCACCACGTATTTTGACACACAAAGTATAATTTTCACAGATATTATCTTACCTTCCGTTTTGATCTTCAGTGCAGTTCTAACCAAGGCAAATAATGTAGCATTGAACATGACTGTTCCGTCACTGTTCAGAGGCATGTTCATGGCTACTAACCTCTGTACATGGAAAAAAGAAAACAAATGAATCTTTTTTAAAAATTAATTCTTGAGGGAATATATTTGGGCAATAATATTTAATTATGTTCATTTATCTAAAAAGCTGACATGTATGAAAAGAATAACACCTGACAAGGTATGTAGAAAAAAAATCACATCCCTTAGCTGATGAACAGGCTATAGCTCTACAAGAGAGCATTTTTGCTTAACACCAGAAATGATCCATGGCATTCCAAAGATCCATCTCAGCTGCATACAATTTATCGATTATATTAATAACACACATTTTTCCAAAAGAGCTGAAAATATTCGGTGGTTTTCCTATTTTATTCACGAAGCCCCTTTGCAGACGTCGGGCCAGATTATTGGTGAAGGCTGAACTGCACACAGCAGAAAAGTTGGGCAGTGTGGTGTAAACGTTGCTTTGTGTATGCAAAAGTGTATGTTCCTGATCCTGCTGCCTCTGCAGCACCAGAGCCCTGGCATTGAGCTAAAGGAATATGAGGTCTGCTCTAGCTGACGCCAGTTGCTAACAGCCCCAGGAGACCAATAAATGCAGCTGGGGATCAGAGTAGTGCAGGGGAGTCCTGGTTACACAGCCTTCCCTCTGGCCATGCCTACTGGTCCCTGCTATGCCAGCAATGGGGTGGGGGTTGGTGAAGTGGTTCAAGAGCCTCTGTGCTGGCTCTTTGCCACCAGAGATCCCCTGTATTGAGGGGATCCTCCCAGGGACAGGTTTGACAACTTTAGGGCCAGATTGTGCCAGTAGTGCTGCACAAAACAGCTGCACTGCATGAGAGAATCTGGGTCACTGTTTTCAGCAGTTAGCTTGTTTCAGTTGTTTGTATTCATGTGCATGCCCACCCAAGAGCCACATCATCAAAACTGACTTGCAAAAGCTACTACATTTTCCAGGAGTGCTTTACACAGTATCACACATCCAGGGCCGGCTCCAGGCACCAGCTTAACAAGCAGGTGCTTGGGGCGGCCAAGGGAGAGGGGCGGCACCTGCGGCAATTTGGTGGCAGCAGGTCCCTCACTCCCTCTAGGAGCGAAGGACCTGCTGCCGAACTGCCGCCGATCACGGCTTTGTTTTTTTCCCCAATTGCCGCCGCCGGTGGCCGCGGCGTTTTTTTTTTGTTGTTGCTTGGGGCAGCAGAAATGCTGGAGCCGACCCTGCACACATCTCAGATTCGTTTAATTAAGTAAGCCAGCCTAATTGGAAAATCAGTAATAACTATATTGAATCAGTCTGGAAAGGACCTCCTGATTCAACTAGGGCATGGCTCTGCATAAGACTTGAATTGTCATCTACTCTATCACCATCAGCATTTTAAGCAGTAATCTCTCTCACAACAGTGCCTGTGACCTTGATAAAATTACACTACTTGATCTATCAGAATTTTTTCCTATCTAATTGATATTTCCTCTGTTCTAGTGTAGGACCATGTCTACACTATGAGCTAGGGATGTGATTCCTCTGCTCACACACACACATACTCGCACTAGCTCTACTCAAGCTAGCCTGAGTATAAATAGCAGTGTAGACACTGTGACATGAGTAGCGGCAGCGGAAGCACAGCTTAGCCATGCCAAGTACGTACCCACTGGTTTCAGGCCCCTGTGCAAAACTCCAACCCTTGATTAACAAAGTAAGGAATGGAGTGCTCTCTCCTATACTTGTGTGTAGGCCCGAAAGTGGAATTTCTGACAATTTTTCTCTGTGAAATAATTGCTACAGAATGTAAAATGAAAACAGAACCATTTTTATCACAATTAGATGTTTAACATGTTCAGAAAAACTGCAGGGGTTTCGTAAATCTGACTTCTCTCCTTCTGAATGCAGGTAGCAAAAAGAGGCATCCTGGGGAAATGAGCTTATGTCATACATGCAAGGCCACTTGCAATCACGAAGTTAAAAAAAAGTAAACATTGAGTAAAAGCTGGCCATCCCTCTAAAAGAAACTATTTCTCCAAGATTCACTGCCAAGTATAAGAGCTTCTATGGTCTCTTGTAGGTACATAGTTAAGTAGCACAAATGCCGTATGACTGAAGGTTTACTGAAACAAAACACCATATTGTTTAGTATTTCATTGGTAAAATTATGTTTTAGCCAGTTTCTTGGAAATACACAAACTATGATAATGAAAATAGAATAATGCTACATTTATACAGCCACTTCTTTATTTCTAAAGTGCTTTATGTTGGTGTAAGTACACTGAAATCAATTCACTGAAATAACAAACTGATTTGAGTGGGCAGAATAAACATAGTGCAAAACTGGAGTAATTCGGTGGTGAATGAGAGCTTATCAGGAGGACAATTTCCCCCACCCATGAAACTGGACAGGATTATCGTGGTAAAGCAGTACAATTATGAACTATGGAGAAAAACAACATGGGGAACTTATTTTAAGACCTACCTTGCACGCCACTCTGTGGGGGCATAATTTGCCAAAACCAAGGGGAGGCTGAATGCGTCGCAGTAACGTAACTACATCAAGATGCTTTATTCTTCCCCTACAATAAATACGTACCATTTGTCACATTTATATGTGCCTCTGAAGAAAGTATTTAACACTTTACTTTTATATATTCATTAGGGATATCTGGGCAGAGAAATGATCGAACTTACTTTGCTTCAGGATCATATTCTGACCATATTCTTTTGAATTCATCCAAATGATGTGGACCCAGAATAGACCAGTCACGTGTCAAATAATCAAAGTTGTCCATGATGACAGCCACAAACAGATTGATAATCTAAAAAGCAATTCAAAATTTATATTTGCCTTCATTTTGCTGGCATATGTGTTTATATGAAAGAATTTAACTTTAAACTTTCAGCAGAATTAGAATTCAAGCTGGTTAAATAGTATTAGTGGATACTAGATTTGATAAATATTAAACTTTTCCCAGCAAATATGATAACATTATTCTTTATCATTATTTATATTGACATAACATATGCAATCTTGCCCTGCTGATATCCATTCAGAATACTGCTGCATGGATCATTTTCAAATGATCATTTCCAGTTGCTTTGACCACGTCACCTCTCTCTCTAAATCCTTTTACCAGCTCTCTCTTCTCTATCGTATCAAACAAAAGCTACTTGGCTTCACTTTCAAGGCCCTTCATGACCTATTCTCACCCTACTTAGCATCTCTCATTCAGTACTGAAGGTTGACTCTTGCCTCTGATTGGCCCTTGAGGTCAGCCTCTATTGCCCAGTTGTTACATTTTCAAACAAGCATCCTTGTTCCTTCTCCCATGCTGCCCATCGTGCCAGGGAAAAGCTTCTTATAAACACCCAGAAACTCATCTCATTAACCTCCTTTAAAACCCTCCTTAAAACTCTACTGTGCCATGAGGCCTACAAAAACCTTGACAATGGTTAGCCTGCTTGTGAGCTGATATCACAGCCTATTATGCTGACCATATTGTCTCAGTTTATGTCTGGACTGCAGCTGGGACTCCAGCCCAGGCAGACAGACTCACACTAGTGAGACTGTAGCTAGCACATTAAAAATAGCCTTAGAGATGTTGCGGCTCAGGCTGGAGCTTGGGCCCTCAAGCCTAGGAGGCCAGGTGGGCTAGAGAGCTGAGCTCCAACCAGGGGTGGCGCTAGCTTTTTTGCCACCCCAAGCACGGCAGGCAGGCTGCCTTTGGCGGCATGTCTGCGGGAGGTCCCCGGTCCTGCAGATTCGGCGGCATACCTGCGGGAGGTCCGCCGGTCCTGCGGCTTCAGCGTACCCGCTGCCGAATTGCCGCCGAATCCGTGGGACCGGCGGACCTCCCGCAGGCATGCCACCGAAGGCTGCCTGACTGCTGCCCTCGCAGGGACTGGCAGGGCGCCCCCCGCGGCTTGCCACCCCAGGCACGCGCTTGGAGCGCTGGTGTCTGGAGCCGCCGCTGGCTCCAGCCCAGGCTGCAATGCCCATACTGCTATTTTTAGTGGATTAGCTCAAGCACCACTAGCACAAGTCTGTCTGCCTGGGCTGGAAGGCTCACTCCTAGCTGCACTGCAGAGATACCGTCAGTGTCTCCTCGTACTCCCCGTCAGTCTATCCGTATCTGTTGTCTCTTGTCTGATACTTAGACTATAAACTCTTGGAGCCAGGGATTTTTTGTTCTGTGTTTGTACTGCACCTTGGACAACGGGGTCCTGGTCAGTGAATAGAACTCCTAGACGGTATGATGGTACAAATCAATAATAATGATACATTATCATAGCATATTTCATATATCTTGGGGCCCAATCCTGCAAACTGCTACTCCTGCACATATGGCAAGATTGAAGTCAATGGGACTTCATGCTGCAGTAACTATATGAATATAACTGCTGGTAGGATTGGGCCTAAAGTTTGAACTAAAGGATTTGGGTGTCCTTTTGAAACATATAATTCTGAAAAAAATATTTTACAAAATGTATTGTGGATCTGGGTTTTCATTGTTAGCTTATTGTCCAATCAAAATGCAAAAACTCACTTGTGCTTGTAAACACTAACTGAACTCACCAAAAATGCACAAAGCATGTAAAAACTGATGAAATAAATAATTGAAAAGTTGCTTCCACATGTGAATTCTTCCCCTGGACTATAATCAGATTCTGGATCACAGCGTTTTCCAGGCAAACAAGCCAGCATGATTTCCTGCCATGCTTCTCCAGTCGCACACCTTTATTAGGGCACAAACAAAGACAAGATCCATCAAAAATTATTGTTTCATAATGAGCTCTCCATTAGCATTCTAGCACATGTTTTTAACTCCAGAAGAGGACTGGTAGTGTAGTATATAGTGTGGGGTGGGTGTGTGCATGTGTGTGTGTGCCTGTGTGTGTGTGTGTCTGTATGTGTGCAGCTAGAACCTACAGAATTTATTTGACAATGGTGCCTGTGGGATAGTGTTTCAATATCCAAAAGCAACCTTGCTGTCTAAAAGTATGTCTACGTTCCACCTGAGGATGTGATTTCCAGCTTGAGGAGATGTGCTTGCACTAGCTCTCAATGAGTTAGCAAGCAAAAAACAGAATGTAGAGACAGCAGTGTGGGCGGTGGGATAGGCTAGCTGCTCGGAGTATGTACCCATCTGCGACTCTAGGCACATCGTCTGGGCAACTAACCCACCCTACTGTTTATGCTGCCGCAGCTACAGTCTATTTTTAGCATGCTAGCTTGATGACAGCTAGCACAAGTATGTCTCCTTAAGCTGGGAATCACACCTGCAGCTAAAAGTGTTGAAAATACCCTAAAAGATCACACAGAAATATATGTCGTGGGTTAGGAGTTGCATGTTAAATTCTGAAAAATGATGTTATTTTCACCTAAATTTGTCATTTGAATATTAAATGCAATAAGCTGTGTCATCTTGAGTTGTACTGGAATGTTTCATGGTGTCCCTGTATTGGAGATGGAGGAGATAGAAGAGATTGGCTATCACCAGGTGCCTTAATCAACATCAAAGCTGTGGACTTCCCATTAGCTTCAACCCAGCAGGGATCTGACCCTCTTTGGTTGGAACTGAAATAGCTCATGAGGCTGGGTCTGAGTTCTATAATATCTTCTTACTTTTGAGGCTAATTATTGCTGCCATTACAAATCATTCTGTAGTGCTTCTGAGGAATTATTGGTTTATTCGATATAATTGAATCAACCTGATAATTAGATTAATTTGATACTAACCCACTTTCTTTTTTGTTTGTATGTATTTTATGTTTTTGCTTAGTTATTTAGTTTAGTTAATGAAATACTGTATACAAATTTGGAAGCCTGAGTTGTTTGGATGTTCCTCCCCAGAAGTCAGGTTTATGAACACAAGGGGTGCCTAGGGTAAATAAGAGGCAACTGTGTGACCCACCTACTAGTGGTCCATAGAACTGCCCCTACAGTCCTTCCCATAACTGGTCCCTGAAGTGGAACACTTGGTTTTTGAGGGAAAATTGATCATTTCTCTCTATAAGCAACATGGGTTCCAGAATCTTTGAGGGACTGGCGTGGTAAATAGGAACTGGTCAACCTAAAGGCTGACCTGTTACCCATGAAGTCTATACTCCTCACACAGTGCTTACTACCTTGAGTAGTCTCACTGAAGTCATGTGGGACATACTTATAGTTGGAAGCACTATGCCAAGCTGAGTTTGTAGGAGTTGACCCCTTGTTTGGTTATTTTTGTTTCTAATGTATCACTTGCTTCTACCCATACATACTGCTGTGGTGAAGGAGTTTGTTGTACTTTAGTGTTCAGGACTGGCAGAAGAGAAGCACCTTGAATGAGGAGACAGAGGATAAGGCTGGAAGAGGCTGGCTCTTTCTGGCAGGACACCATATACAGGGTTCATTATACATACTCTTATTATAGACGATTAATATTTTCCAAAGGGGGAGGCTAACACATATTTGCGTGTGCTAACTGGTTAAAGGTAACTGACTGTGCCTAAAGTATCTGCATGCCAAGTAATTTGTTTGTGAGTGCATATTTTGATTTATGCCTGAAAATGTGGTTTATTTATGGCAGGCCCACCAAAATGCCCATCTGTTGGTAATTTGCTTTAAAAGATGTTGTTTTCTTGATGGGTCATATTCTCCATTCAGTTATACCAATGGAATCCCAATCAGTACCTGGGGGGATGCATGGCTGTAACTGAGGCCCCGCTGCTCCCTTTTAGTGTGCTGGCCAGTGTGAGAAACCCTTTTCCAGCCTCCCCTTTCCTTCCCTCTAGATCAGCAGTTTCAAACTTTTTGAGCTGAGCCCCCGCTTTGAATTACAATTACAGATTTTGAGCTGAACACCCCCACAACCCAGACAAAAATAGGCACAATACCTGCCCCCCCCCTCAGGTTTTCAGGGTGGGAAAGGGCACATGCGACAATCTCTGAGGGCGGAGCAAGCGCTGGGCATGGAGGCTGCTGGCAGTGTAAATCGGTGCAGCCGCGGTGGATGTTGACACTGACCCACAGGCTGGGTGCCCCGCTGAGGTGAATCAGGGGGTGGAGGTGATGCTCCCTCCCTGAGCCCTGTCATGCAGAGCTGAAACCTGAGCAGCCTGTTGTCACCTCTCGCCCCCTTGAACGTTCCTCAGTCCCCCCTAGGGGGGACGTCCCAGCGTTTGAAAACCTCTGCTTTAGATGGTTTGTCTGGGGGGTGGCCAATCACCCTTGTGGGTTCTGAGAGGGATTTTTTCCCACAAGACAGAACTGCCAAACTGCTTTGTGGTGTTTTTCATTTCCCTCCTGGCATCCAAGAAGTGTGGTTCTGAGCTTCACTGAGTTAATTGGCATGACTTGTGGCTGGTGATTTCCAGTGCAAATTGTAGGTTAGCACAAATAAACTTAGGACCCTTCACCTCATTTGAGGTCTTAACTTGGTCCTCAGTTTTTGAAGAGATTTGAATTAAAACAGAAAGGTTCCTCTTATTGTCTGAAGCATTTTAGCAAACAACGTTTGATCAGGAAATGTCACATTAGATATTGTATCTGAACTACTGCCACATGACATTCTTATCTAATAATTTCGATGTTCCTTATCTCTTGAACAAAGGACCTTCATTGTTCAAAGTTAATTAGGTAACACCATAGAAATATCAGTACATGAGTACATCCAACATATTGAAAAATCTTTTGTTGACTTTTTTATATGATCAAAATCCTTAGGGTGAAATTGTGGCACAAAGCTACAGTCCTACATTGGTAGTAGTGCAGAACTGCATCACCAGAGAAGGCATTCTGTTTTAGGGATACTCAATCCCCCTGGTGTTCCTGTCAAACACAGCTGCATTGACACCACAAAAGAGGATTCAGCATGCAATCCCCTTAGCAGAGGCTAGTCACAACAGTGGATCTCAGCAAGTGAAGTCATCATGTCCCCACTGTGCTTGGCCCCTGTGTATGAGGGGCCCAATGGAGGCCAAGTTTCCTTTCACCCTCTCTGTCCTTTGCACATTCAGGCTAGGGCCAGGTATAATGTGGCCCTTAATGTATCAAGAAAATTACAATACACTTCCCATTAGATATTATTTATGGAAGCTCTCTTAATAGATTGAGTGACTTTAGGTTATTCTTCTGTACATATCATACACTCTTAAGACTATTCTGTGTCAGTGAACAGCAGAAAGTATGGCAGAAAGGATTACATACCGTCACGCTAAATTACTTCTAACTTTCAAACAGATTTTAAGCAAGCTGACATTACACAAGCTAGAAGCATCTTCCAAATGTCAGTTTAAGAACCCGTAGGCGCTAATAAAAGCAAAGATTAAAATATACCTACCTGAACAGAAGCAGGACTGCTTGGGGAAAAGTCTGAAAATTGTTGTTTCTGTTAATTTGATTATTGTCCCTCATGGCAACTTTACCAAATACCTGCAAGCAGAAGTTGGGATCAAATATTATTTTTGATTCCATTCTACATAATTTTGTCTAAATGAACAGTGGCCATAATCCAGCAGTTTAAATTAGCATCTCTATGTATGAAAAACAGTTTTACAAATATGATAATTGCTTCCTCTGATTTCTTCACTTCTTCCCTGGTAACAATGCAAATCTGACAACATGCAGTAAATATTGCATATTTACAGAATAGGTCTTTAAACATTCCGTGCAACATCACTGAATCTATTATTATACGTTTTATACATCCTCCTATGTTCTGGGTCAGATTATGTTATCTTTATTATTTATATTACACTAGCACCTAGTGGTCACAACTGAAATTAAGATCCCATTTGTGCTTAGTGTTGCATATACTCATAGTAAGACATAATCCCTATCCCGAAGACTATGCAATCTAAATAGACAAGACAGACACAGAGCAGGGAACTGAGGCACAGAGCGTTGAAGCAATTTGCCCAAAGTCATATAGTCAGTCAGTGGCAGCACAGGGAATTGAATCGAGAACTCCTGAGTTCAAGTCCAGTGCCTTGACCACATGACCAGCCTTCCTTCCCCAGTAGAGTATTTCAGATATTATATGACATTGTATTATAGATGTATGTGATATTACAGAATATTAGAGACCATTATCCTACCTGTTTTAGGAAGATTTATATTATTGTGCTGTACGTGCATAATGTCAAATTAAAAATCATAAGGGCATCTGTCCCATTCTGATGAATGAATGGGGAAAAGGGGAAAATCAGAAAGGAAAGCCACTCCATATAGGATGTTCCTCACCCCAGTCTAACTGTAGTGGAGACTTCCCTCTTTCCTGGGCTGTGCCAAACTCTTATACCCTTTGGGGACACAGGAATTCACATGGGGGTCGTTCTAGCACACAGATCTAGCCTAATGTCTTTATTAGCATGGGCAGAACCCCAGTGTCATGGGAAAGAACAGTCTATCAGCGGGGATATGGCAACGTGCTCATTTTCAGGGGAAAATTACTCATAATTACCTGCATTCCGATAACAGCATAGATGAAAAACAGCATAGCTATCAGAAGAGCAACATATGGCAGAGCCTAAAACAATGGGAAAAGCCTTCTATTATTTTTTAATAATTTCAATTTGTGGAGCTTTTTTTAAAAATAATTTAGCCCTTCTATACAGATTTATCCAAGATTTTAGTTTTTGTACAAATTATTAAAATGTCAGATAAGAGCTCAAATCACTTAATACTCTTCCACATACAATGGGCACATTATTAGTTTATAGCTCAGAATCTCTCCTGCTGGCAAATCTGTTCAACACAGAAAAAAGGGGTGGGGCAGTCAGGGACTTGTAACCACTTCCTGATTCTCAGGGCAGACCTGCTGAGGCCTTGGTCTCAGTGTCAGTTAGAGGAGTCTAGAGGCTGCTCTAACTTATGACAACTAGAGTGGCTCTTACGGGACCATATGGCAGTTGAGAATTGGAAGAGTAGTGGTGTGCTTTAAGCCCTCCCAACCATGACATGTCCTCCCCCATGATACACCCCTATGTTGTGGGGAAGAGGCAGTTTATTCCAGGTGAGAGCTACCCTATGCTAGGGGAACTCTCAGCTAGCTCCTTAGAGACAGGTTAGGCCACTTTGCTCTGTCTAAGCAATGTAGAGTAGCCAGAGGAGGGGACAGAATCTGAACTGACATGTAATATATGCATGTCAGTGGCATGGATGGCACTTCCACTCTTCAGAATCAGCATATTACAACCAAATAATAAATATTTCAGATGATTTCTGCCAGAAAGATATTTATTTATTTCAAAACATCAGTTCTTCTATTTTATTTTAATTACAGTTAGCCCCAGATTCTCCAAAAACGTAAACACTTAATATTATACATGTCAGTAGTTCGATCGATTTCACGTGCATAAGTGTTTGGAGTTTCAGGACCTTAGACATCTATCTGTTAAAGAGGTAAATACCTCATTTACATAATCACAAAATTAAAGCATTTGAAGACATGTTCATATCCTTCTGAGAATTTTTGATCCCAACAAGTACTGGTAATCATCTATCTTTAGTTATGTATGCTGTAGGTGAACATGGCCTACATAAATATATCATATATAACTTATTGTGCAATTGTATGAAAAGCCATCTTTAGAATTACAAAGTCACTTGTAGAATAAGTACTCTGATGCTTATAGATCTCATTGTAAAACCTAAGATTACAAGACTAAGGGTAAAATCCTGGCTGCATTGAAGTCAATAGCAAAGCTTTTATTGACTTCAGTGGGGCCAGGATTTCATCCCATATACACCTCAACTCGATACAACGCTGTCCTCGGGAGCCAAAAAATCTTACCGCGTTACAGGTGAAACCGCATTATATCGAACTTGCTTTGATCCACTGGAGTGCGCAGCCCCGCCCCCCCGGAGCGCTGCTTTACCATGTTATATCCAAATTCGTGTTATATCGGGTAGCATTATATCGAGGTACAGGTGTATTTTA
The DNA here is from genome assembly GCF_002925995.2 of Terrapene triunguis. Taxonomy (NCBI): domain Eukaryota; kingdom Metazoa; phylum Chordata; order Testudines; family Emydidae; genus Terrapene; species Terrapene triunguis. Next base: position 26,497,232 of record NW_020664440.1, read on the forward strand.
AATTCCATGTAATGAGCAGTAACATATAATTACAAGAGTAATAGTTTGCTACTTGCATCCTGAGCCATAAAAATTAAATTAGATTTATTTACAATTAAAAGGCAGATTTAACATTATCATGCTCACCTGAAATGACTTAATAAATGTCCACAACAATGTTCTGATTCCTTCACCCCTGCTGAGAAGCTTCACCAATCGCATCACTCGGAAGAGACGGAAAAAAGTGATGGAGATTCTAGCGCTGTCTTCAGAGTTCTGAAGGGTATCACGGAGAAGTGAAACCAAATAAAAAGCAGAACATGCAACACTTTCAGAAAAACAACAACAAACACAATGGTGAAAGAGGTAAGATTTGAAAATGTACTTTAGGGTCTTTTCATCTTTATAAGCATGATATGAAAGGAAAAATTACATGCTAAGAACACAGGATCTGTAGAAATGCCTCACACATCACATGCATTTCCAAGTTTCCTAGTTTGTTAATAGGATCATGTTGGGTTCATTTGTAGTAGAGTTCAATAGTACATTGACAACGAATGCAAACCACTGCATACACCTTGCTAGTAGGACAATTATGAAAAATACAGAAAAATCGGTGGAAAAAATAGACATGGTCAAAAGAATAAACTCAAGTAGAGGTACAACCACTGGGGTCAGTTTACTAATCTTACCCCAGACTCATCAGTTGTGACAGTTTCAGTTGGCTTTGGCTTTAAAAAATTAAGAACATTATATATTAAAATCAAACAAAAGATAAAAAAAATTAATTCAACTTCACCATAAATACGAGGAAGGACATTTTGAATTTCTAAATGCAAATTAACAATTTTTGTTTGTTTCTTGGATAAACATGGTTATCCTCATTAGAAAATACTCCTTAACATTTCCTATGACATTATTGGTTGAGTAAAACCAAATACTACAAGCTTACTGTCAAAAAGCTAAAAGGAGTCACTGTAAACTAAATACTCAAATAGGACCTACCCCTGCTTCCATGCAAGCCAGTGTGAGTTTTGCCACTGTCTTCAATGGGAGCAGGATGTTTCACATTGTACATATAAACAATAAGTGAAACTGGAGACAAAGACTTTTGTGTTAAAGCAGCATCTCAAAGTCCCTTTGCTGCTGAGCTCTTTTTTTAGGTTTAATTCATCCTTCACTGGTTGTCCAACCATGTTCTAATCACTGGGTATTGATATCACATCACGAGTTTCTTAAAGTGAAGTGACTCACTGAATTATTTAACTGAACTATTCTTTGCTCAACATTCTTCTCTGCAGGGCTTAACAGAAACAGATACTACTTTGCTAGAGAGAGACACAAACATTTTTAGTGCAGTTGACATTGTTAGGAAGACAGCCTTTGCTGTAAGCTTTGTCATTGCCAATGATACAAAACATTTCTCTTTTATTCCTATCCAGGCATGTTTTGAGTTTGATTGTTAAATAGGTATGTTAGAATTTCAAGGTCTAAAAACTAACCATCATAGATCTAATAATTTACATGGAATTTTATACATATCTGACAATTGTGGACCAAATTCTAGGCTTCCTCTACTCATGTGAGGAGGAAAGGGAGGTAGAAAACCACTCCAAGGTTCTCCTTGAAGAGTTTTCCCCAGATGGATCCATCAGAATCAAGTGATGATGAGGACAGAGTAGGTAGAGTTGGCACTCCCTAGGAATGAACATAGGGTTTCACTCTCAGAACCTACAGATCCCTGGCAGAATAATACTTATGTAGGCTCTGGGCTTCCATGCTGATTCTGAACACACTGCCCATGCTCCAGAACTTAGCCAGTGCAACTCCACTGCAGCTGTGCAAAACGAACACCAAAATATATGAGCCCATTACAGCCAGATCATTACTAGTAGTATTAAGAGTCTAACTGTTGTGCCTTTTGCTTTTTAGACAACATAGGTACTATGAAGGGACCACAAGGGGACTGTGGAATCAAAATAACCATGTTTTCTAATTATATACAACCTGCAAATCCTATCTAACTATATACATTGCTGCTGTGGCTAGGTTCTAGTAGTTTCTGAAATATAGAAAACAGTAAGGGATACTAAAGGCATTAAAAGCTATTTAAAAGAAAACTACCCGATTCCTAAGCACTGCACTAATGCTAACTGAGGGCTAGGTCCTGTCCTCAGAAATATGAGCAGACAACACCATGAACAGCACCTTGTAAATCAGATACAGTGCCTGTGCTCTGTAAGCATTTGTACAAAACACACAGAGAGATTAAAAGAAAGAAGTGATATCAGATCATTGCTGCATAGGAAACTCACTGAATATATATATAAAAAGAACCTTCAAGATAAATCATTTACATAGTGACCTACTTAAATCAACCACAGATCAGCACTAGTACATACAGACACACAGCTTGTTAAAATATTGGTGCAGTTGTTATTTTCTACAGAACTAACAATTCTTTTTCAAATCCTCTTAAAAATAAAGGGCCATGGAGCTAGGAAGATTTACACCAGTTGAAGATCTGGTCCAAAATTACAAAATCTTCCCTGTATACAGTGTTTTTGTAGCTGTGTTGCTCCCGGCATATTGGAGACACAAAGTGGGTCAGGTGGTATCTTTTACTGGACAAACTTCTGCTGGTGGGAGGCAAGCTCAAAACAACATCGGAGAAAGTTGGTAATATTTTGTGTTTACCAACTGTGACAAGATCTCTTTACACATCTAAAGACTGGGAGTTAAGATACTGATTATAAAAGAGACTGTCCAGGACAAAGATGACCAATGTATTGGATAGCAGGCTTGAGCTCCATCTTTTCCATGTGTTATGATTTAATAAATACTTAATTCCTATTCCTGAACAGTAAGACAGAGACTAGATTACCAAATTTGTATGTGAATAGTACCACTGCAGGGGCTCAAGCGAAGACGAGTGTAAAATCCCTCTGTTTGTTTTCCTATCTAAAGGACATTTGTGTACATGCACATTCTCCTCTCATAATTCACCTCTTCCCCCAGCTTCCTTAGTCTAAGTGGTCTTAAGCCTTTATTTGTGACAGCTAATCTGCAACTGCTGGAGAGGGTTATGATGTCATAGACAAGGAATTATGAATTATAGATACTGGTGAGAGCAGGCCAGGAATGAGAAAAGAAAACATCCTCCTTAAAATGATATACAGTAGAATAATAACCAGTATGGGGCTAGGCATTAGAAACAAAAATGAAAATATTTCCAGTGAAGTGTTATTTTTTTCTCTAGAGGCCAAAAACATTCAACTTTTGTCTCTTACAAGAGAGGCACTTTCAATACCAAAGCTTTAAAATCAGACCCTTTTTATCTAATCGCTCTCGCTCTCGCTCTCGCTCTGGCATTTATAACACATCTGTCAGGGTAGTATCTAGGTGTCTACTAAAATGAATGATTGTAATTAATGTAACTGTGTGATAATTCATAGAGTACACACATACACATTGAGAAGCAAAAACTTCATTTAAAAGGGATTAATGTGGTTAAGGGTAATATACGTTCATTGAAAACCTTTAAAAGCAAGGAATGTCAAGGTGTGGGACATCTCTTAACTGTACCCTAAATGTCCACACAGCATGTTTCTACTGACAATGACACAGTGCATCTTCACAAAGGAACTTTCTTCCACCTCCTACTGATAATCACCCTAATATAAAATCTTAATTACAATCTCTGCAACATTAGGTAATACTCAGTGTTTACGTATGTGAACAGAATAAGCGGGTGGCATGTTATGTGTTTGTGGTACAAATATGAGGTTATAATTCAGATTTTGGGGTTGGGCATGCATGTTCTTTTTGACCTTGCATGTTGACAAAAGTGTGAGTTTGAAGAACTACTTCCTGTAGGCAGCCTGTTGAAACCTCCTGCATCAACTCCTCTGATGAAAAGGGTGTATTATAGGCATCCAACCAAACTGAGCATTGACTGGCATATGTCTGACCAATCTGGTGGGGGTTTTGTATTTGAAATCACCATTTATATCAGATTATAGTGACATGATTTGAGATTTGGTTTGTCACTCAATGTATCAATATTTGTCTTGGGCATAAGGCTATGGAATAGACACACTCACAATCACTGAACCAAATTCTGCCTTCTGCCTTCCTTAATTGCCTCGCTGCACTTAATGGGGTGGCCAGGTATGCATAAGATAAAAGTTTGGCCTAATGTTGCTATCTTTTCTCTCAGCCATGCTCCAACTACACCAAGAGCCTAATTCAACAAAACATTTAAACATGTTCAATTTTAAGCATGTGATAAAGTCCATGCTTATGAATAGTGTTTTAATAGCATGTGTTTAATAGTGTTTTAATTGCCTGGCCATTCTTATGTTCTGGTGAATCACAGGCCAAATCAGCAGCTTTCTTTACCTTCCAAAAAAAAGATCAACTGAGAACAAACCTTTCCCTTAGACTTCCTGATCCAAATATTCACAACCTGCTAACAATCTAACGCCATGTTTTTCTTGTTGCATACAAAGAAGTAAATATATCTCTCAATTACTTCAGTTATTAACTCAATAATAACTCTTCTGACATCTCTCACCCTGCAGTGAAAGTAAAGTGGCAAATAAACCTTGTGACTTCGGAAATGCATATCTTTTAAGCTACACTATATCAAACTGCAAACAATGCAAAACTGATTACATCATGCATTTGAAGCAAACTGCAATTCTGTGATAAAATATTAAAATATATATATGTACATATATGATGTGAGACAGTGGATACAAGTAGACAGTGTAGATCAAATGCTTCCTGTTATAGAAGTGTATCAAAGGGCACTATGTTATGCCAGGATGTGATGCATTAATTTATTGATATGATGCAGCAGGAAAAATCTGAGATACAAATATATGGTGACAATAACATAGGTAAAAAAAGCATCCAACGTGTCAAAATATCTTTAAAAACATGAAGGGCACAATAATGTTTTTTAAGAGCATAAAGACAGTGATTCAAATGTGGCTGTTGGGTTTTTTTTCATAATATTAACGATGCCTATGGTGATCCTAATTCAAAAACCAATCAACTGCTTACATATATATTGTTCAGTAAATATTTGGAAGGATATATTTATGTAGGGAAATCTAATATGGGCATGGGAAGTAATTATTTTCCCTCTAAAACCCATGCATTTAGTACTATAATATTATATTTTAAATGTTGCATTTATATCGTACCTATTGAAATAAGTGTGAATTGACCAGATTACTAAATGACTGTCCCTTATTTAGTAATACTAACCAAGGCCCTGATCTTGGAAAGGGATCCATCCCTGTGGACCCTTACATTCACATGGTCAGAGTTACCTTATATTATGAGCCATCCTGATAAAGTAACTCAATTATCATAACTTAACACCTCCATGAAAATAACTCAGAAGATAACTAATATTTTAGGGGTAGTGTGTGGATTTATTATTGCAATGTGCTTTGATGTGCTTAGATGGAAAGCTCTATATAAAAGCACAGTTTTCTGAACTATTCTTAGACATAAAAAGATAAATTTGCAAACAAGGCTTAAGCTGAACCTGCAAAATATGCACAAACAGTAAATGCATTCACAAAACCAATATTCACATGAAAAACATGCGTGATTGCAAATGAATATATGTAAATACCTAGCTGTGCAAGTGACCCTTTAGAGCCAGATTCTGCCACTGTTAGTCATGCTGAGTAGTAGCTTAGGTACTTCACAGGCAATCTCATTTAGTTCAGTTAGACTACTCCTGTGAGTAACTGCTCCCCAGTGTCAGCAAATGGTTCACAATCTAGCCTCATAGTCTGCATGTGCAAACATGTTTTTTGAGTACAGTTACCCCTGCATCTGCATATGTAAAAACGAGTAAATTAAAAATAAAGGCCTGATTCTGATCTCACACTGGTGTAAATGAAGAGTAACTCTGGTGAAGTCAAAGGGTGAAATCCTGACCCTGTTGAAGTCAATGGAACTTTTGCCACCAGTGTAAAATCAGTGCAAGTGAACTACAACCCAAATGAGGACCTAAAGATCCCTTCTTTGTTTTGCTTGATTTGCAACCGTAAATTTAGACTGAAAATTATTTGTAAGTCAATATTATACAATTTATAGCCCTGGAATGCTAAAGTGGTATTTCTTTATGCCCATAGGACAGACTGGCCAAATTCTATTTCTATGGGGGATCTTCCTGGCTCATCCTACTGCCCTGGCCCACTGATGTCTGCAATGGTAGATTACAACATTTTACAAGTCTCACCTATGTTCATTTACAGACTCATAAATTCCAAGGCGAGCAGGGACCAATGTGATCATATAGTCTGACCTTCTGTATAATATAAGCCAAAGGACTTCCCCAAAATAATTCCAGGTGGAACTATTTTGGGGAAGTTCTATGGCCTGTGTTATAGAGGAGGTCAGACTAGAGTATCACAATGGTCCCTCCCTGTTGTCCTTAGAATCTATGAAACCATAAATAAACATAAGTAAGACTTGCAATATTTTAAAAGAGGTGAGTCAAATTTGAATGGTTTTACTGGGGAAGCGAGAACCAAGATTACTGTACTCTCACCTTAGGCCCTGTTTCAGCAAAGCACTTAAGATGTGCTTAACTTTAAGCATGAGATTAGTACCATTGGGACTAAATAAAAGAGATACAGTTGAGACCAGGAAAGCGAACCTTCCATATTTTTTTGACATTTTAGCAGCTCGTGAACAATCAAATGTTAATGGTGAAAAAGTAAAAAGCATGTGAATGTGAAACTCTTGTAGACAATCTACCAGTGTACAACACAATGTGAACATGCTTCTGAGTCACCGACTGATGGTCATCCAAACTGTTTCTCAAGTGACAAATGCAAAATGTAAAATAACCTTTCTGTAACCACAAGCTCCAAATGTGTCCTGTAATTACATTTCAGAAATATTTATCTTTGATTGTCTTGTGGTTAAGTTACATATGTTCAAATCCCAGACTGCAGCAATCACATTTCATGACTCACAGTCACTGTTCTCTGATTTTTTAATATATTTTTTTATTTAGAAGGAACAATTTAGATGACCAAGCAAGGTCTTGTGTGTCACTGGAAACTCCGGAAAACAAAATGTGAACAAAGAAATAAAAAATATTATATGGCTTTAGTAGTGCTTTTATTATTTAAATTGCTATACCATATATATATTTATTAATATATACTTGCCTCTAAAAATTTCTAAAAATAAAATGAACATGAAAACCAATTAGGTGGCAGAAAAGAAATATTGGCAGACGGTAGGGAGATTAAATGACAGATTAACTAAAAGAAACAACAACGGCAAACTGTGTATATATATTGGTCTGAGGTTATCTATATCATAAAATGCGTCAAGGAACACATGTGGTTCCTGGGCATGGCCTTGATCCTGCAGAGTGCTAAGCTCTCTTGTGAGGTTCTAAGCACCCTGAACTCACCCTGACTTGCATGGGAGTCGAGGGCATTCAATATCTGATATGACTACATAGCAAAATCCTCTCCTGGACACACTGTGAAAGAGAGGTTACAGGACCACAAGAGTCAATCTTCAGGCATCATATATATTATTATAAAACTTTGAAATAATCATATCTTATAAAATAACAAATTGAAAAGATGATGTATTTTACTAGATTTCATACTACCATCAGTATGACACTTAAATGAGAAGTCCAACCCACTCACTTGAACAAGTTGAGTCAGGTACAGATCTCACACTAATATAAATCTGAAATAATTCCATTGACCCTTGGAGTTATTCTGGATTACACTAATGTAAAATCAGAATGTAGCCCAGTTATTTTCACAGAATGAGGCAATTTCTATGTGGAAATATACAGAAATGTTCAGCTGTTGGTCTGAACATCCCTAGGCGTTGGTGAGACTTCTAAGACCTTGCTGACACTGAGATTTAATCCACTAGTGTAGCTGCACCAGTGCAAACCTTTATGTAGATATGATTTACACTGCTGCAAAACAGTTTGCACTGGTGCAGTTTACAACTGTTTTTAACTACACTGGTGTAAATAGTGCAGGTGCAGCTACAATGGTGCCTGAAATCTCAAAGACAATGCCTTAATAACATCCTTGCGGTGCTACAAATATCCCAATATCAATCCATTTTCTATCACTGTTAGAAAAAAAAGTAGTGTTGTACATAACATGTTTGAGGATGCCATTGAAAAATGTTAATAAAGTGATTTTGAAAATATAAGTTTCTAATTTTAAAAGTTTTGATCAGTTATATGGAGACGAACAAAGTAGGAATACTCACTAGATCACAAACAGTAGCCATATAAAAGCCGAGTATTTTTATAGAGAGTCTACAGTAACTAATATTTCATGTTGGAAATGGGAAATCAAACCTAGAAACCAACTACAACATATCCACACTTTCACAAACAAATTAAGCACACTAAATGTGATACAGAGTAAAAACAGAGATGAAAAAAAGAGTCTGTTGTGCAGTAGTAGAAGACATCAACAATGAGACTTTTCTATAGTGAGAAGGCATGAAAGGCTCAGAAATGAAAGTGCTAACACTTTAAATCTAAACACAAAATACAGCGCATGCACTGAACTAGAGCTCTCCAGTTTTATCTCCAGACAATTTTCAAGCCAAATACGTGAATTAGTACAAAGTCATAGAATTTATCACAGATGAAAACTTAGCAGTAATCAGTTATACTTACAAATAATGCTGTCAGATAAACCACTGTCAACACAGTGTTAACCGCAGACTATCATAATTATATCTCGTATACTATTTTCACTACCCCTTCATATGTGAATATGTTTTGTAGCTTTGAGGGAAAGCAATTTTAGGTGGCCACGTTTCTGTATGTCCCAAAAGTCATACTTCCCCATACAAAACAACATTTGTGTACTCAAGCTGGATAATAAATAACTACTTGAGCTGAACTTGGAAGTCCAAGTTTGGGGCATCAAAAAACTTGGGCCTCGAAAAACCATGACAGGCAATTTTGGGCACACAAATGTAGAGGCCACTTTTGAAAATCTGGCCAATGAAGTGCAATTCTCTTTAAGAAGTGTCTCTGTAAAAATGGAATAATGGGGGTTCCATGTTCACTGTCGCATATGACCATCCAGCTCAAATTTACTCAGTCCACTAGTAAAAACATTTCTTTCCCTTAACTACCAGCTGTGCAAACTCTGCATGAAATCTGAAAGTCAAACTGTGTTCTTTCTGGCTTCTGCATCATCACCATTGTTCTCAAACCCCCCTGTGTAGTAGTAGCCAGGGTAATGAGCAGCTTGTATAATGTATATAATTCAAAATATTCTACACTTGTCAAAACCAAAAAAGAACGGAATTTTATTAACTTAAAATTATTTTGATCATGTTTATTCTCTTATTTGTTAATTTTCAAAAATTTCTAATCCACATAGGAATTTCAAGTTCTTAGTACAAATTAGCAGATACCTACTGTGTGCTGGTTTAGACATTTTAAAAATTATATTATAACCTGATAAAGCAGCATATTTGTTTCCATATCAGGTTTCAACACATGTATACATTTTATTAAATGTGTATTACAGTGCTTACCAAATAGGCTAGAACCAAAGAAGCTTAAAACTTTGCATATTATTGTCTCTCAACTATAACTATTCTGACTGATTTAGGCCCAACCCCATCACTCTTCTCCCTTCCCTTCTTCATGTCCCTTGAGGCACTAGGAAGGAAGAGATACTATGCTCCCCAACATGACTTTGACCAGCCCCTAAACAGGCTGTGTATGTAGGGGAAGCTACTCGTGTCCTCCCCTCCCCTTGCACCTCCCCTCAAGAGCTGGCTAGAAGCTGGGCCATAGTTTGTTATTTATTCCTTCTCATAGTTTATCTTGCTTGGTGTAATGCCAGTAAGTGTGATAGAAACTAAACAGAAAGCATCTACTTTCTATATCTGCTACCCTGCATGGCCTTGGGAAGAGCTCTCTCCCTTGCCCAAATAGTCTCATCCAGAATGTTTGTCAAGAGGCTGTGGCCCAAAATTTTGGCCAATCTAAGATGGGTTTATGGAATTCACAAACTTTTCAAACTGCATTGAAACTCCAGAACAATTTCCTGGAGGAAGGAAAGAGGAAAAGCAGTAAGTGCTATGCTCTTTCTCAGCAACTGAGAGCACCCTAATTCCACCAGCCTGGGAGACATGAATTCCTAGATCATTCTCAAACCCTAGGACTCCCACCTGAAAGTACATGGCTTATTAAACCACTGAGCCTTGAAGATCACTATTAGATGCCTGACAGATTAGGTCAAATTACTCACAAAAAATTACTGGGCTTCAAATTGAAATGGGTGTTAGCAAAGATCTGTTTTTTCCTTATTTAAAAAAATTAAATGATTTAAAATATATTCAGTATATATGTAGAAAGGAAAATTAATACTCATTGTTTTAATATTTTATGTCTGTGAGTGCATATATATGTGTATCTATCTATCTATAGTTATAGCTATATCTGTATCTGTATCAATACTTTAGTCTTTTACTCCAGAATGTAAAATATGGATTTATGGGGCAAAGTTTACATTTTCTGTATTGATGACAGCAATTACTTTTTAGTGCATGAACAGTTGTTACTTACATTAACTTCTGTTATAGCAATATCAACGACGCTACCAACAACAATTAAGGCATCAAAAGTGTTCCATGCATCAGTGAAATAGTGCTGTTAGGACAAGCATTCAGCAGAAAGAGAGCAAGAGAAAAACACAAACAGAAAAAGAGAAGAAAAGGACAGTGTTATAACACAAAAACATTCTAAACTTCTCTGATGTACCAACATACAATCTTTCTGTTTGAGATAATCGGAAGTGAAAAAGGCTATTTATTTCCCATATCAACATAACTGAGCTATGACTGGCCTGTTTCTAAATGCAAAGTTTAGAAATGTTGGATCAAAATCTGTGACTTGTCCAGATGATGGAAATAGTGGGGAGACAGAGAAAGAAGTGGGGACTGTGGGAATTAAGCTGAGGTATACTCACATCGGCTTCACTGAGAACGACGTCTACTATGCTGCCAATAACGATGAGGGAGTCAAACGCATTCCAGGCATCACTAAAATAGCCCTGAACAGAGCAGGCAGGGTGCAAATGTTTGTGATTACACATGAAATGTCAAATATTTGCATACTTCTGTTTAGTTTTGCATAAACAGAAATTACTTAAAACAAAACCTGTGATCTAATGAGAAAACAAAACAAACAATATTGCCTACTGAAGGAAAAGTATATTTCTATATGTATATACACACACATATAAGTATATATAGCAAATAAATATATACATGTGTATATATACACACATACATACACACACACATCTTATAAGCACCGACGTGGCAAATAGGAATTATATCGAACTCTGTTCATTAGACTGTCAGCAGTGTTGTAACAATTGTTACTTACACATCCTGACAGGTGCTAACAAAATAACTTTGATGTTGGTAATATAGGTCCATCCATGTTGGGACCTCCTTTGTGGTGTGACTTCCTGAAAGTCTGTGACAAGGGTCAGATGCTTCCCTTAACTACACATCCTCAATTCCCATTCAGATAAATGAGTTTGTGCATGAAGATCAGAGGGTAGAATTTGGTCCTATATAGGTAAATTAATCATTTAGTGCAAAGAGTTAGGGCTTAGTAACTCAGATGTCTACATAGCAGCTGGGAGGTATGATTCCTAGCTTGGATAGACATACACATGCTAGCTCTTTTTGAGCTACCATGCTAAAAATAGCAATATGGCTGTGGTGGAATAGGTGGCAGCTCAGGCTAGATGCCCGAGCACAATCCTGGCTGACCTCCTGGGTACGTACTCGGCAGCCAGCCCAAGTCACTTCCCATGCCACTGCCCATACCAGTTAGCACACTAACTCGAGCAGAACCAAACTTCTCAGCTGCTCTGTAGCTCTACCCAAAATGTGTTAGCATTTAGGGCCTGATCCTGCACTACTGAAATCAATGAGTTTGTTTTTGATTTCAATAGGAACAGAAACAGATCCTTAACGATGCAGCTCCAGCTACTACACTGCAAAAAATTTATGTAAATCACTTAATTCTGTTTCCTCAGACCTCTTCTGACTTTAAATATATCCCATTAATATAGCCTATATATATTACTGATGCACCAAATGGTCATAAAATAGTAGGAATGACTTAGGGACCAATTCATCGCTGCCCTATGGGTCCCTCACACCAGGTTGGCTGGCACAAAGAAGGATTTTAACAGAAATGTTGAGGTATTTCTCTTGGTTAAACTGGGATTAAATCAAGACACTGATAACAAATCCAGATGTCGAATATGACTCTACAGAAAATATAGATGTATAGGTTTTCTCTTATAATTATATTTGGGTCTTATCTGGTCACTGAAGAAATCCAGATGCTCTACTGCAATTTCCTCAGATTTCAATATAATGAAACCTATGGGATGACCATATGTGGTCATTTTTCTCATACAAACACTGTTTTGCCAGCTAATCTCTGCGAATGAATCTAGAGTGGACAACAACATACACTTTGGCAGAAATCTTAAAGCAATCTGGATCTCCTACTGATGTCAATAGACTAGAATCCTGGGTCAATTAAAATATTAGGAAAACATCTACTTTGCTTTCATAGTAATAGTGCATTTTTTAAAAAGCATTAGCTTTTTGGTTTTAGTGCAATTTTTAAAAAATAAATGTACCAAACTAGATAAACAATCAAGAGTGCTAACCTAAAATTAATGTCTATACACCTTTCTTATTAGCACACCATTTACTGTAAAGAATTTTTTAAAAAAATCAATAGATTTAAGTTGCTGTCCTAACACAATAAGAGGTATTTCTTTAATTGCAGACCTAAGCAAAATGAGATATATATAATTATATTTATAATTTTGCTAATTTGTTTCTCAAGATTTGGCACCTCCTGAAGTTTAGATATTTTTGACAAGCTTCTATGGTTGAAAATTTTTCACTCTGAAACGTGAAAATGGAAATGATGTGGAAATTCGCTCTTGAGAATTTTGAACGAGCTCCCCGGGAAGGAGACAGCTCTGAACAATGGTCTAGGCAGGGCAAGGAGCACAGGGCTGGGAGTCACAAGAGGCTGAGTTCTATTTCCATCTCTGCTATTGTCTGGCATAACAATGATCTACACTTATACCACACTTTCCAAATATTATTTGTAACTATCAACCATCCAAGGAAGAACGTAAGTATCACTGCTATTCCATATTGCAAGTGGGGGAAGGGCGTCAGTCTGGTCACCACTCATGTCCCTTTGTGTTGCATTAACTAGCTATCTGTAGTTGGCCATCAATTCCAACACAGGATAATTGGTGTATTTAGCATCCCAACCAACCACATCTAGATCTCAAACCTATGTTCCCTCTTGCCCCACTCCTTTCCATGAACAAATCATTCCTATTGTTTCTGTTAGATATCATGGGACACCACCTCGACAATACTGAGTAATGTCTACACTAGCACTTCTGTCGGCAAAACTTTTGCCACTCAAGGGTGTGAAAAAACGCCCCCCTTAGAGACATTAATTTTGCTGGCATAAGTGCTTTTGTGCACAGCGCTATGTCAGCGGGAGTCCCACTGACATAGCTACTGCTGCTCGTTAAGCTGGTTTTATTACGTGGATAGGAGAGCTCTCTCCCATCGACATAATGCGGCTACACGAGCGCTCTTACAGCAGCACAGCTGTATCGGTACTGCTGTAATCTTGTAAGTGTAGACATGGCCAGGGAAGCTGCTCTAGCAATATTATTTCATCCTTTTGTTTTCCTAATTTCTTCTATTTATTTTTTAAATAAATATCTTCACTGATTTTAAAACAACGATGCAAAATTATATATAAAAAGAACAAACTAGAGATAAGCAACAGTCAGATGTTCTACAAAATCAAAATCCTGATGCGCTATGCCATCTGTCCCTACTACATCTCCCTAAAGTGTAGGACATAAGCGGTGTATAAACTGTGTGTTGGTCTCTGTAGAAGGGTAAATTTCACTATAGAAAATATTATTTTACTAGACATTGCTACAATGTAAGCCACATAAATAACACATTCACATTTTGATTCCATATTGCTAAAATACCTTAAGACACGCTTATTGTATCAAATCTTTTCCATCAGTATAGACAAATATTGTTCAAAGTAATATGTAAAGCAAAAGCAAACAAAAAACTAAAAGATAAAGATGATTTTGGAGAAGGGAAAAATGTATAAATGGACAAGTCACAGCAAATAAACATTAAGACACAAATTAGTAGTTTTCACCACTGCAATCACTCAGGATCAATTCACTTACTAGCCATCTTTCCTTTTTTCTTACAAAAATCTGATGTAAAACAGCATGAAAAATCATTACAAATTCAAGTAATGGTTGGCTTTCATGAAACTGTGTAAACAGTATTTACTGATGTATTACTTTAGATTTCACAGAAATATTTTCTTTTGTAAAGTGCTAGGCACACTAGACAAACTGAGTTTGGCACTTGTGAAGAATAACTTGGTTTAATCAAGTCTTCCCTTTTAACTGACATTGCAAACTTTTATTCAGCAAATGCTGCAAAGTAAAAACAACTCCTGGGGAGTACCTAGGTTACAGAATTAAATACATTTTGATCTATTATCTAAATATTTTGGTAGTCACAATGCACAACTGAAAACTTAGGGCCCAATTCTGCCAGCTACTGAGCGCCCTCAGGGTACGTCTACACTCCAGTTAAAAGCCCATGGCTGGCCCGTGCCAGCTGACTCAGGTTTGAGCTAAGGGGCTGTTTAATTGTGGTGTAGATGTTTGGGCTCAGGCTGGAGCCCAGGCTCTAGGACCCTGCAAGGGGGGAGGGCCCCAGAGCTTGGGCTACAGCCTGAGCCTGAACATCTACACCGCAGTTAAATAGACCCTTAGCCTGAGCCCCGTGAGCCCAAGTCGGCTGGCACGGATCAGCCGCAGATGTCTAATTGCAGTGTAGACATAGCCTCAATTCCCAAATCAGTCAATGAAAGTGTAGGGCACTCAGCTCCTTGTTGCCAGATCAAGCCCTTAATATCTGGCACTCACTGAAGGTTTTCTATAGTTCAGAATTGAAAGGCAGTCTGCAGTATCTTGATTTGACATGCCACAATATTGTACCCAGAATATCAGTGTATTTTAATCGCCATTAGGTTTGAATGGGCCTTAGAACAGGTGACCATATCTTTTACAGTACTTGACTCAAAGTGCTGAAGGGACACTGTCAAATAGTTTAGGCACAACATTTTATTTATTTATTTATTTATTTATGTGGATTTATATATAGTACAGTAATGGAGTGTCTAGCTGATGCCCCTGAGAGCTTTTAAAGAAGTACTAAGGCATGGGTCCTCAAAGGTATTTAAGGACCTTTGACTCTCACTGAACTCAATGGGAGTTAGTTGCCTAAATAACTTTGAGAATCTGGGGCTAAATAAATAAACAAACCGTTCTGTCAATTCCCCCAGATCAAGTCAAATAACCCAGTGACAACATAAACATAACAGAAATCAACCTCCACACAGCAACAACCCCAAACCAAAATGTAGGTTTGCTTTAAAATTTGCATTTATAGACCCAAATATTAATAAAGATGATGTTACCAGTTTAAAAAAATGTCTTTTTTATATTTAGGTTTATAAATGGCATTGACCCATTTCCTAGCCCTGTCATCTCATTTACAGCAATTAAAAACACAGCCAATAATATACTGCTGTATAAGTAGCTTTAAAAAGGACACTTCACAATAAAAAGCAAAGGTAAAATCTCCAACTGATAACAAAAGCCCCTTAAAGATATTTAATGCCTTTGCCCCCTAAGATCCTTGCTTACTAATCAACCTCAGGCAAAACTCTGACTAAACTCATGGTCCTTTCACCTTGCCCTGCTGGTCAACATATTAGGGCTCTGCTGGACCAGTGGGGGAACTGAATTCTGGAAATAAGGACCCTCTCCAGAAAATACCTTCCCTCCATCCAGGGGATGATTTCAGAAACATTCTGGGGAAGGAAAAGTTTGCTTTCCTAATGACCATATACAAAGTCTGGAGAAGTAGGGTGGTGGCAAAAAGTGGAAGACATAATGGAGTATATAGACCCTATGAAAGGTCGGGGGTGGGGAGCAACTGCATCCCTTACCCTATAGCAAATGATGCCCCTGCCTCCAGCCCCTGGATAGTCAAACATATAGACCCATGGTGATAATGTACCATCAAGAGCTCTTCATTTGGGGAGAGGCAGAGTATAACATAGTTAGAACCCAAACAGCACAGGTCAGTATCAACATCTTGAATAGCATCCAGAGGTGAACAGGTAGTTCATGCACTCTACAGAGCACTAGGGTGACCAGATGTCCTGATTTTATAGGGACAGTCCCAATTTTGGAGACTTTTTCTTATATAGGCACCTTTTACCTCCCACCCCCGTCCCGATTTTTTACATTTGCTCTGGTCACCCTACCGAGCACTGATGTGATGTAATGTACTGCCACCATAGGGCCACTGCATTTTGCCCTAGTTGAAACTTCTGACCTGTCTTCAGGGATAGTCCTACGTAGAGCCTTTTATAGTAATCTCAGTCTTGATATCACAAAAGCACGGGAAAGACTCCATCTTCATGCTAAGCACAGATGGTATAAGGCACTTTGGACTATTAAAACTAGTTGAGACTTCAGTAGCCAATCAGCATACAGAACAGAGCCAGGACACAGAATCAGCGTAATGATGGCACTGCAGCCTAAACATCTTCACTATCTCTCTTGTGGCCTCAGATAATATTAATTTTAATGTGGTGAAGCAGCTAGTATTTGAATAAGACTAGGGACATAATTAAAATAAATAAATACATATACATATTGAACAGGAACATTTAAAGCAGAACCCTGTAGAATCTTGCAAGAGAAAGCCCTGCGGGTGTGTAGATGAGCAGTTATCCAAAACCTCACACTTTGGGTCTGAATACCAGGTCTTGGTTACACAAGAAAAAGTCAGGAGCCTAATGAGCCATAATCAGACTAGGGATGGTTTTAGCTTCATTACCTTGAACTGAAAATAAGAAAAACATTCCCCAGCAGGAAATGGAACATGAAACATACCAGACCCAGTTGAGGTAGGTCAGTAAAACTAGACTGGCCAGTTTCACTTTCCGTTTATAGCCAATGGGCCAAATTCTGCTCTTATTTATGCTGATGTAAACTGATCAGAGTAAATACCGATTTCATTGTAACTGACAGCAAAATGTAGTCTAATTTCTTTTTCTGGTTCCCATTCACTATCACAGGTGGACTGTGAGAAGTGAACAAACAACATAGATGATGACAATCAAATTAGATTGTTACCATTTCTTTCCGTTTTAATCATTTAAGGTGTTATTAGAATCAGTGGGAATTAATTTTTAAGAACTTATGGGCCAACATTTTCAAAAGCGATAACTAGAATTTTGGATGCCTAAAATTTTGGGTGCTCAGCTTGAGGCACTGGGCCTGATATTCAGAGGCTAACATCAAATGAAGTAAATGGAAATTTTTCAAAATGTTTGAAAACCAGGCCCAAAATGTCTCAAGTGGGGCATCCAAAAAATTGAAGCATCCAAAATTAGGTCCCAGACTATCACAGAGATGCCTGAAGGTAGACCTCTGCTTCCACACAGAGCCCTACTAAAGTCAAGGATGCTCCATGTAGGCTCAGGGTACATCTGCATGCATCTCCTTGGAGGGTCAGGCAGGGGTGCTGGAACAATTTGTATAGTGTCGGTCCTGAGAGCCATTGAACCAAACTCTAAACCCTGTGTATGATGGAAACCCTTCAAGTCGGGGGGGGAGGGGGTGAAGGGGGAGAGGGCAGCACTCCCAGCAGCATGAATTTCAGCACCTATGGGTTCAGGACCTTAATGACTCCTTTCAAAAATCTGGCCATAATGTTTAGTTTGACAGTGTCCCTTTAAGGCAAGGAAACTAAAATGTCTACTCCAGACCCAATCTCCAAACACTTTGACATCTGAGTAACCCCAGTAAAACTAAAGGAGTACTTGTGTGCATATTTGCAGAATCACACCCTATATCTGCATTTTATACAAAAAAATAAAATCATATGGAGTTCTTTATAGTCAATTGGATTTTAATTTTTTAAGCTTATCAGTGTTTTTTAAACAATCGCTTACATAATTTAGTACCTGTGTACATTATGTTTGGTAATGCTTGCAACAGGAAATTATTTGTCTGGGTTAGATAGCAACCTTTTCGTGACTTCAAAAATATTCCAGATCTCATCAATTACTCAGTAATATTTTTTTCACTGATATCTACATCTCATTTCCTGTAGATGCATATATACACACACACACTATCAGATTAACATTTCTATGAAAATTTAACAGATATTTTACGATGAAAAATATGTAGGTTCTTCTCTTATTTGAATAATATATAACTAGTGGGAAATTCATGTTATACTTATATAACTGATCTAGTGATAACCTACCAAAATCCTGTCTAATCACTTACCTTGGGTTTGAATGCAATGAGTTTCAAAACCATCTCAACAGTGAACACGCCTGTGAAAACCATATTCAGAATGTCCATTGCATCATTAAACAGCTTAGACTGTCCGTAGTGCTGTGAATTAAAAATATGACACTTTTTTTAAAATAAAGAATTAAAGAATATTAATTGAAAGTAGGCTGACATAAACGAACAGTTCGCAATAATAAAGCCCAGTAAACTGTAGGCCCATTACTAGCTCTGAAAAAGATTGTTCGGTGCATGAATGGACCTCAGATACAAGAATAAATTAATGACTCCTGTTTAAAAATGGATTCATCTCAGATTGGTTCTGGTTCAGGTACTGGATGGAACAGATTGCTCACCCCTCTGTGTATATGGAGCAGGTCCTGCGGGATGGTGTTTAACTCAGGCATAATCTCTCAAATACTCCTCTTGGGACAATACAGCTCCATACTGCCTCCTACTTTGAGTTTTTTAGTGGTTAGTTATTACTAGAGTTCTTGTGCCCCTGGTGTTTAAAATAGCTAAGTTCACATGTTTATAACAAGCAGTTTTTAGGTTGAAATGTTCTTATTGATATGACAGGCATTATAAATATAGATATTTTACAAACCTTAAAAGACTGTTCCAGCCATAACCTAGGCCAAGCATATCAACAACTGGAATAATACAATTAATTTTAGATGCCAAATATTAAAAAAGGGACCTGACAGTCAACAACAGTATATAAGAAAGTACTAATCCTATGTTCCAGCTAAAGCCACAGAGAAAGAGGAACTGACGTACACACAGAGGTGGGACAGAGTAGTTCTTGAATTATGTGCATTAATCACTTAACTGAAATTAAGGCAAAAATAAATTTGAATAACCTTCTCCTGAAGCCATGATCCAAAGGACAAGAAATATGGATTCAGATAGAAAACTGTGCTTTAAAATGATCAATATAGTAAATACTATATAACTGTATAAACAACAGTAATTTCCCAGGCTGTATATGATTAAGTTTAAGGATTTATTACACAACTTTGTGTCACACCTTTTAGACCAGGGGTTCTCAAACTGGGGGTTGGGACCCTCAGGGGGTCGCGAGGTTATTACATGGGGGATCGCGAGCTGTCAGCCTCCACCCCAAACCCCGCTTTGCCAGCATTTATAATGGTGTTAAATATATTAAAAAGTGTTTTAAATTTATAAGGGGGGTCTCACTCAGAGGCTTGCTGTGTGAAAGAGGTCACCAGTACAAAAGTTTGAGAACCACTGTTTTAGACACCTATTTAGAATGGCCTGACATATTTTATTCAGACTATAATGCATTACTGTATAGTGACTGTAATCTTAACGGGGCACTGCCAGCATAAATGGAGATCACTGACTGAGTGAAATACAAAAAGGACGCAAAGAACATAAACAGTGGCATGTAAACTGGATTTTAACAATTCTTTCTCTTTTGAAAATCTGTTGCATTGGAAGCAGAGAAGAGAGGCGACAGGTGAAAAAGAGACGATGTATATAGAGAGAATAGTAAGAAAGACAGGAAAAAACAGAAGACGAGATAAAGACAAAATGAAAAAGAGGGAGAATATTATCTATTCTACCAGTAAGAGCTCATATTTATAGTTACATAATGGAGGCACAGCCTAAGGAAGGGTTGAATGATGCATCAGAAGCACAGGAGCAGTAGCGATGGGCTGAATCCAGGTACAGGAAGAAAAGTGAAAGATAAAGTAAAAATGAAAGGGCAAAAAATGTTTCCTGACTACATCAATTTTTCAATTATGTTCATGGATGAGATGCCCAGACACACCCTCCTTCTGACATTTCAGATTCTAAAACACCTCCAATTTAGATTTTACCCTTGATATCTTCTCTTCCCCTATGTCATTCTGAATCAATGGTGGTCACAGTCTATAGCTCTTCTCCATGCCCCACAGAGCACTGGGGGATTAGTGGCTTTCATATATACACTTCAGTAGGCTCTCGTTACAAATACATCTATTAATGGGTCAAGAGTGCCTGCATTTCCAAAGATGTTGCTTGTGACACAAAAGACATATTTTTCTTAAACATTTGGAGAGAGATTGTCAGAAAAAAATCAACACAAGAAACAGAAAGAATGGCATAGCACATGCATGAAAACAGCAGAGAACAAACGCAAGTAACTAAGAGGAGCTGAAGTAATACCAGCATGTGTTAGGCAAAAGAACAGAAACATGATAACGTGTTTAGCTGGCTGAGGGAAACGTGTCCATATAAACAGGCTTCTTTGTTCTTTCTAGATAATCTTCTGCATGGACAATCTTGGGAATGAACAAATGTACCCTAAGTGAAATTACGCTGAGGTGCAAATTAGCACACCTAAAGCCCTAAATGAGCACAAGTTACCACACAGAGGACTTGAGTTTCAACAGGGCACTCTCAAGTGCAGATCAGATATTCACCATCTAAATGGCAAGATTACTTCAGGCATTAAAAGCACCTATAGGAAGATATATTACCACCATGACTACTACCACATATCTTCTCAACATGTGGACCCCGGGGTCCAATACTGCTGTCCCTGTGTTAAATGTTTGTTTTGCCTCGGAGAGGATACAGGATCTGGCATTTAGGTATTTTGGATTCAGCTGCTGTGCTGATTGCTTAAACTACGCTAACTGATGAGTTTGTGATCCACAGCAGCCTAACAATGTTTTGAATTGCTACTATTTCTGCTTTATGAATAATAAATTAAGTCTCACAGGAGTCAGCAACATGTCCGTGGTAAAAATTTTGAGGTCCATGGTAATTTTTCCCCAGGGAAGTAAGTATGCATTATTCTCCCCCATTGTATAGAAGGAGGAATTTTGGTACAGCAAGATGAACTTTGATACAGTGATGTATATAAAAAAGAAACTAGACCTCCAGACTCCCCTACCAATCCTGTGCTTTAACTGCTTACTGTGCTTCTTCTCTCTTACCTACTGTTGTTTAACCAGTTATTTGAGACCTTTCTCTCCTACAGGTAGAAGGCAGTAATTTGTATCAATAGTGGAATGGTGGCAAACAAGTGTAACACAAAACAAAACATATGTCCTGCAAATTTCAGGGCAGTGCTATATTCTTATCCTTACCCTGGCTAAAATGGGACACAGAATAACATATCACTGTGTCCAAGATTGTATGGTGTTAGGGAGAGTTATTTAAGAGGGTTTTTTTTTTGTAAGGCTTCACTGCTTATTTTCACTCTATCCTCCCCTGAAAATGATGGCAATAGGGCCTCATTTTCAAACATTTAGATGTGCAAGTGCATGCACAAAAATACAGATGCAATTGTGCACCTAATGTATACCTATCTTTGTGTAGGAGTAAAGGGTGCCATGGGAAAGGGCAGGGAGACTCTTTTTTCCCTCTCTATATCCCTGCCTGGGGCTGATGTGTGCAAAGGGGCACCAGGGTGGGGATCTCTACTCTCCAGAACTCTTATTACTTGGGAGGCCAGTTACCTCAGTGCTTCTGAAGAGGCTGGCAGGAGTGAACCTGAGGGAGGAGGAAGGGGGAAGGAAAGCTAGAATATATTGTTTCTCTCAGGCCCATCACTATCTCTTACTGGAAAGACCTTTATGAACATCAGCAAGGCAGCAGGACACACTACAGAAAGCTGCTTTATCTTGACATGGAATTTTTAAAAATGTGTCACTTTATAAAAAAAATGACAGGTTGACAGTGTCCTTTTAAGTCCTATTAAGCACCATCAGATCATCAAAGGCTTTATACAGTAAATTGGCAGCTTGTTTTGTTCCTACCTGCATGGCCAAGCAAAGCGTGTTCAGCATGATGAGGACAAACATGATGTACTCAAATCCAGTGGAGTTCACCATATACCAGAACTTGTATTGGTAAGGATTTTTTGGAATGTATCTACGCAGAGGGCGTGCCTTCAAGGCATATTCCACACACTGACGCTATAAAAGCAGAAACACCAAAAGTTTCAGTTTAGGCTTCAAAATGAGAAGTTATGAAAATCTTGCACTTCATGTATGATTACTTCTGTTATAAATACATGCATTGTATTTAGCAACTGAATATGACTTACCGTGAGTGCAAACAGTTATAAAATACATAGAAGCCTAAGGAACAGGCAGTGTATATATTTTTTATGGAATGTTTACTAGTAAGCACATTAATCTGGCAGTTTAGCAGGCCCTGTTGCTTCTTTAAATTTGGGGTTAGTAATATACACCACTTTGCTCAGTTGTATAAGAAAAAACATAAAATAATCCTAAGGAAAATCCTAAAATATTCAGCATTTATTTAGTGATTTGCATCTTCAGAGTGCTAAACAAACATTAATTAATACTAATGAAAGTTTCCTATTTAATCTTAATTAATAATAATAAATATGATTATTCTGGTTATAATCTAGGCCTTGTCTACACTGGGTTTTCAGCCACCCATGCAGCTGCACCAATGTCAAACCCACAGTGTAATTAGCAACAGTGCAGTTTTGAAACCTGGGTAAAGTTGCACTAGTAAATTCATGGTGCACAAGTGTAAACCGCCCTTGAAATTGTGCCAAACCAAGCACGTGCTTGGTTTGCTGGTGCCTAGAGCTGGTCCTGAGTGCTGCTACAATGGGGTCTGAAATCTAAGGGCTTGGCTACACTTGCAAGTTAGAGCGCATTAAATCAGCCCTGGGCGCCCTAACTCCTGAGGTGTCCACACTGGCAAGCCACTTAGACCGCCTTGGACTCTGCAGCTGGAGTGCTCTTGGTAATCCACCTCCATGAGAAGCATAGAGCTTGCTGCGCCCCGGCTGGAGCGCCGGGGTGTCAGTGTGGACGACGTGTTGCATTATTGCGCTGTGATTGGCCTCCGGAAACATCCCATAATCCCTTGAAGTCAAGTGGCCACTCTGGTCATTGTTTTGAACTCGGCTGCAGGTATGCGGATATCCCCTTTCAAAGCTCCGTTTCTCACAGTGGCATGCAGGGCCGGCTCCAGCATTTCTGCCGCCCCAAACAAAACAAAAAGAAAAAAGCCGCGATCGCGATCGGCGGCAGCAATTGGGGAAAAAAAAAAAAAGCCCCGATCGGCGGCGGCAGTTCAGCGGCAGGTCCTTTGATCCTAGAGGGAGTGAGGGACCTGCCGCCCCCGAATTGCTGCAGGTGCCGCCCCTCTCCCTTGGCCGCCCCAAGCACGTGCTTGTTAAACTGGTGCCTGGAGCCGGCCCTGGTGGCATGCTTATCTGCTCCGGGCCATAAAGCAAACCATTACTGTGGAATGCTGCTGCTGCCAAAGTAGCTGTGTCTCTGTGTGTGTGTGTGTGCGTGAAAGAGAGACGTGGAGTGGGGTGGGGGCTGATGTCAGGGTTTCCCCCTGCCGCTGTCTGAACTTACAAGACAGCATGCTGACACACTCTTTGCCCCCCAAAACACACTGTCTCTCCCCCTACATACAGGGCCGGCTCCAGGGTTTTGGCCGCCCCAAGCAGTCAAAAAAAAAAAAAAAGCCG
>NW_020664440.1:26521358-26559148 GCF_002925995.2 Terrapene triunguis
GCCCCAAGCACCTGATTGCCAGGCTGGTGCCTGGAGCCGGCCCTGCCCACATACACACAACACACTCCCTGTCACACTCCACCCCCACATTTGAAAAGCACGCTGCAGCCACTTGCACACTGGGATAGCTACCACAATGCACTGCTCTCTGTGGTGTTGCAAGAGCTGCTAATCAGGGCCGCCCAGTGGGGGCGGGGGGCAAGTGGGGCAATTTGCCCCAGGCCCCGGGCCCCACAGGGGCTCCCACGACAATATAGTATTCTATGGTATTGCAACTTTTTTTTTATGGAAGGGGCCCCCAAAATTGCTTTGCCCCAGGCCCCCTGAATCCTCTGGGCAGCCCTGCTGCTAATGTGGCCACACCACTGCGCTTGCAGCTGACAGTGTAAACACACAGCAGCGCTTTCCCTGCTGCTGTCTCTGAGGGCTCGCTTAACTCCCAGCCTCTACATTGGCAAGTGTAATCATAGCCTTATTGCAGATCAGGCCTTAACACTGACCAGATTTTTAACTGTTTGAGGAGTGCTTAATATACCTAATTCATAGAGCATAATACATCAGTAATGCTACCCACTGTACCAGGTATGTTCTTGTTAAAATAGATGTTACAATGGAACATTAGTACTTCAAAGACCACTACTACTGTACAAAAATTACTCTAGTACAGCATTCTCTAGTCAAACAGTTAAGCCCAAGAAAGAGAATAATCTGATGACCTTTTACTCCAACTTTTAGAACCAGTTTTTACTAAAAAGCCTTTATTTGTACAGTGTAAGTAAGGCAGGTGTCTAGTGCCCTCTTCTGAAACCATAGCAGAATGGATGCTGGTTTTGTGCAATGTATGAATACAAAAGGAATAATTTTAGAAATGAAAAAAAAGCATTTTTTAGTTTAACCTGATTTTTGTCCAGCTCACAGTTCTTATACTCTTGTTCTCCCTGTTCTTGGAATGTAACAATGACAAAACCAACAAATATGTTCATCATAAAGAAGGCAATGATGATGATGTAGATGATGAAGAAGATGGAAATCTCCACTCTGTAGTTGTATACAGGGCCTATATTCTCTGCATTTGAGTCTATGGCTTTGTATAGCAGCCTGAAAAAGAAAAAAGAAAAAATTATGTTTTAACTGTTGTTAAAATGACAAAATCTGTAGATTATATTTTCACTTAGAGTCAGTGGATAGTAACTAGAAATTTATTCTACTTTATTTGAAGTTTACTAGCAAAAGTTTCTCCCGAAGGCCAAAACCTTTATGTGCTAACAATGGTTTCACTATTTAAAGGGGCAAGACTAAAGATCTCAGAAGATTAGTTGAAGTATAGCTAAAGAGACATTTGGCTGCAAGATCAGAACCTAAATATTATAAGATTCCTCTAATTTTAACAGGAACAACAACCCAAAAAACCCAAAAACAAATGCTCTAGTCAGGAGTCACTTGGTGCTCTGAAGATCAAATTTTTGGGCAGCCTCACACTGATATTCAATTTGCACCCCCAGCTTTAAAATGAAGTAGATTTAGCCTGCAAAAGGAAGCTTGAATGTTGACCAAAATGACTTAATGTGCATTACAAATGTGTGCACAGCCACTTTGACTGAGACACTGAATTGTGCTTGCCACAGTGATGTCACAAAATCAAAGACCAGAATGGAAAGCCTGTCCTTGAATATGTAGCCATTGTCCACAAAAGACTAGAAAGACAGTGAATACTGCCTGGAAGAATTACCTGGATACACAATCTAAGGAATATCCCAAACACATTGCACAGTTAAGACCCTCCCTCATTATTTCTGCTTCCTTGACTTATAAATGGCAAACCTGGTCTATTTCAGAAGCAGGTAGATTAAGAAATACAGACACTTCATGGACCGCATGCCATTGCCTGCATGCCTAAATGCAAAAGATGGAGGCAGGGAAGAAAGAAGTGCAATAAGAACTGCCGTATAAAGACTAGACTATTTTAGGGCTGCCAATTAATCACAGTTAACTCACGCAATTAACTCAAAAAATTAAATCGTGATTAATCACAGTTTTAGTCACACTGTTAAACACCAATTGAAATGTATTACATATTTTTGGATGTTTTCCTACATTTTCAAATATATTGATTTCAATTACAACACAGAATACAAAGTGTACAGTGCTAACTTTATACTATTATTTTTATTACAAATATTTGCACTGTAAAAATGATAAACAAAAGAAATAGTATTTTTCAATTCACCTCATAGAAGTACTGTAGTGCAATCCCTTTATCATGAAAGTGCAATTTACAAATGTAGATTTTTTTTGTTACATAACTGCACTCAAAAACAAAATAATATAAAACTTTAGAGCCTCCAAGTCCACTCAGTCCTACTTCTTGTTCAGCTAATCGCTAAGAGAAACAAGTTTGCTTACATTTACAGGAGATAATGCTGCCCGCTTCTTATTTACAATGTCACCTGTAAGTGAGAACAGGCATTTGCATGGCACTTTTGTAGCCAGCACTGCAAGGTATTTACGTGCTAGATATGCTAAACATTCGTTATGCCCCTTCATGCTTCGGCCACCATTCCAGAGGACATGCTTTCATGTTGACGATGCTTGTTAAAAAAATAATGCATACATTAAATTTGTGACTGAACTTCTTGGGGGAGAATTGTACATCTCTGGATCTGTTTTACCCGCATTCTGCCACATATTTCATGTTATAGCAGTCTCAGATGATGACCCAGCATGTTGTTCATTTTAAGAACACTTTCACTGCAGATCTGACAAAATGCAAAGAAGGTACCAATGTGAGATTTCTAAAGATAGCTACAACACTTGACCCAAGGTTTAAGAATCTGAAGTGCCTTCCAAAATCTGAGAGGGACGAGGTGTGGAACATGCTTTCAGAAGTCTTAAAAGAGCAATACTCAGATGCAGAAACTACAGAATCCAAACCACCACAAAAGAAAATCAACCTTCTGCTGGTGGCATCTGACTCAGATGATGAAAATGAACATGCGTCCCACGCTGCTTTGGATCTTTATCGAGCAGAACTCATCATCAGCATGGACGCATGTCCTCTGGAATGGTGGCCAAAGCATGAAGGGCCATATGAATATAAATATCTTGCGACATCAGCTACAACAGTGCTATGTGAACACCTGTTCTCACTTTCAGGTGACATTGTAAACAAGAAGCGGGCAGCATTATCTCCTGCAAACGTAAACAAACTTGTTCGTCTGAGCAATTGGCTGAACAAGAAGTAAGACTGAGTGGACTTGGAGGCTCTAAAATTTTACATTGTTTTATTTTTGAATGCAATTTTTTTGGTACATAATTCTACATTTGTAAGTTCAACTTTCATGATAAAGAGACTGCACTACAGTACTTGTATTAGGGGAACTGAAAAACACTATTTCTTTTGTTTTTTACAGTGCAAATATTTCTAATCACAAATTAATATAAAGTGAGCACTGTACACTTTGTATTTTGTGTTGAAATTGAAATAAATATATTTGAAAATGTAGAAAACATCCAAAAATATTTAAAAAATGGTATTCTATTATTGTTTAACAGTGCGATTAATCGCGATTAATTTTTTTTAATTGCACAATTAATCATGATTAATTTTTTTAATTGCCTGACAGCCTTAGACTATTTAGAATGTTTATAGGGCTGAATTCCCCCTTCATTAGTGACAATGAGGCTTTGTATACTTGAATAAGATCTGATCTTTCAAGGTGCCAAGTGCCACAATTCCCCTTGACATTAGTGTAAGTAAAGGGACCACACACGTCCCAGGATCAGGCCCATAATCTCAAGACTCTAAAAAGCGCAGGTGATTGTTTGCCATTCAGGAAGTGTCAGTGAAATTTTATTCAACTGTTTTGAGAAATGCAACATCTGTTAATGATATTATGGAAATACTGAATGTTCACTTACGCAGGCCAGCCTTCAAAGGTAGAAACAGTAAAAAGGGCCATCATAGCAGACAGGACATTGTCAAAGTTGAAATCACTGTTTTGCCAAACCCTTTCTCTGACCATTGGGTTATCAACATCTCCATCTTTATAAACAATGAATATTCCCCTGTGGAAGAAGAAAAGAAACAGAAACTGATTGTATAACACTTGGGAAGCATTCAATTAGTCACAGAATGATGCCATCTCTTCCCTGAGATATAGTTAATTGGTGCTGTCTGCTCCTGACTTCATGTGCTCTGTGACGTGCATTGGCTGCCTGCTAGTTTCTGGGTGGATTTTAAGGTGTTGGTTTTGACTTATAAAAAAACTAAATGGTTTGGAACCACCCTATCTGTGTTTGATGTGCTGGAGTTTGGTTTTATTTATAATTTTTTTAAGGTGCTCAGAGGCTTCAGGGTATGAATGCCTTATAAATCAACATATTATTATTGTTATCATTCAAAATAGTGTATATCTGATTTATAAAATGAAAGGGTTCTCACCGGCAATCCTCAGGATTCTGTTTCGCTTCATCAGTACACCGATAAAATTTTCCCTATTTATAAAACAAAAGATGTAGATGGAATGTAGGGCATAAAAATTAACTAAACTTAGAACCTGATCCTGTGATTGGCTCATCACGGGTACAACCCAGTTCCAACACAGAACCCTACTGAAGTCAGTTGGAAGGCCTTGGTGCAGGGATCAGGCCTGAATGTGTTTTGAAGGAATTCATTTATTTACCTTAAAAAGCTGTACACCAATACAGGCGAACATGAACTGGAGCAGAGTTGTGACAATCATGATATTACCAATAGTTCTAATAGCAACAAAGACACACTGAACAACATGCTGTGAATAAATGGGAAAAAGAAAAGGATTTTAGTCCAATTTAATTTTGTTACTTGGCATTATTGTAGAAAAATGTACACTGCATTAGCAACACAAATTTTCTTAGATTTATAAGAAAAATTATATATTCTTCTATATTTATAAAAATATATTTATATATTCACTTTATAAATTAATCAGTTAGAAAATACTCATTTAATGTTCATAGAATTAATTTAATGCTGCTACCAGAAATTAGCATGATTTTCTGAATGTATCAGTAGTCTGTTGAAAGTAGGCCACTTCAGATCTTAAAGTGATAGGCAGTACATATACACAGTGGAATTGCAATGAATAAATTGCAATGATATTTAGCTTGTTGCACGCATTATATGCCAAAATCTGCCTTCAGTGATGCTGGTGATGCTCCAGATTTAAACTGCTGTGACTTAGAGCAGGATTTGGACTAGCATATTTAAGAATCAAAAACTGATTTAGGGCCCAGTCCTGTGTCCTTATCCAGGTAAATCCTTTGGCTTATCCTTTGGCTTCAGTGGGGGTTTTGCCTGCACTAGGATTGCAGAATATCAGGGCAATAGAAACATAACTTGGAAAAAAAATACAAATAAAAACCTTAAGTCCTTTTGCTCTGTTTATTGCCCTTAGAGGCCTCAAGACTCTTAAAACTCTCAGAATCTTCACAACTGAGATAGCACTTGATCTAATGGGGGGGAAAAAAGCAAGCATTAGCCTGTTATTTCCTAAGTTTATTATTTTTCAATTGACTTATTCTCTTACTAAAATTATCTATGTTCATGCAGTTCCCTTCTAGAAGGAAAAATTCTTATTTACTCCTCGGAGTAAATAAATATTTTGTAAATTAGCATTTTGAAATACATCTCAGCTTCTTACTGTTATCAAAAACACCAATTTAATTTCTCAAACATACCATGTGAGTGTCTTGGCTTCAGGAACAACTTAGGAATTAGTAGCACATGGGCTGGTCATACACTGTAGATCAGGTATGTTTTGTCATTGGGGAAAGATACTGGCCAAAGCATTCTGCGGTATTTCTGACAAACTAAGGGCTCTACCCTGTGAGATGC
Source organism: Terrapene triunguis (assembly GCF_002925995.2). NCBI lineage: Eukaryota > Metazoa > Chordata > Testudines > Emydidae > Terrapene > Terrapene triunguis. The sequence goes on from NW_020664440.1 coordinate 26,527,234, forward strand.
TGAGAGCCTGCTGCAAGATGCTGAGCACCATCAGCTCCAATCAAGCAGAGCTGGAAATTTTCAGTACCACAAAAAAGATGCTCAGCATCTCGTATGACTGGGCCCTTCATTTGTCAGAGAGAGATAATACAGAGCATTTTGCTCAGTGCTAAGTAGCATGGACTGGAGTTTCAGATGGGGTGGTACCACCTGGCTTGTTGAATAACATAATTAATGAGATACTAGAGCAGCCAGTGATAGGTAGAGTAGTAGAATAAAAATTGAGGAACAAGTTAATGACGCCCCACTCTTGTTCATTTCTAAGTCAATGGGAATTTTACAGTTGATTTCAAGTGCAGAAGAATGGAGCCCTCTACAAAGTAGTGGGAGCTGGAGCCTATTCTTAGATGGTTGTGGCTTGCCTGATCACAAGGGGTAAAAAAATCTCTCTTCACCACCAATTATAGTCCTAAATAGCACAAGGCTACTAACTATTTTGTCACGGAGATCACGGCAGTCTCAGTAATTGTGAATTTTAAGAAAGTCTGCGATCCCTGCAGTGGCCAGTGACGGTGTCTTTCCCCTCCAGGTTGCAACCTGGCCCACATGGTTACAGCACCACTCAGGTTTGGTGTATCTGCCCCTCCATAGATGGAAACAGAGGGACAGATACGCCAAACCCGAATGGTGCTGTGACCACATGGGTGTGGTTGCAATGCCTAGAACAGGGAGCTGGACCCAGCCCCACAGGACAGGAGCTACTGCTGCAGAGTGAGCGTGGGGTGGGCTCACTCTCCAACAGCACCCCACCCTGCATGACACATACTTCTTTTCCTGCACCTCTGCCATGCAATGTATTAACATTTTCTCTGAAAAAATCATAGCCTTATGCATAAGCTGCAACATACCAAGGAGTAGCCCTGTGAGTTACCGCTCTGAGGCACAATGCCCTCAGCTTATCCTGCTCTGGTGTGAAGGTAGGGAAGTAGTAATTTACTGCTGGCCCATACTAGAATTATAACATTTTCTATGCCACATGTTATTGCTCTGGGGATGGAGGGGGAGTAACTGAATGCTAATCCTGCACACCCAGACCCAAGGTATGAATAAAGGTGGCAGAATCTAATCCCTTACAAAGGGCCACTTTTACTTTAAAACCCCCAAGGAAAAAATAAAGGCCATTTAAAGTGTAACTGTAATACTTACTGAATCCCAAACGACACCAGAGAAACACCCACAACTAGCAAATCCAGCAAATTGAAGTAATTCCTGCAGAAAGATCCTTTGTGAAGGAATGCTCCAAAAGCTGTCATCTAAAAATAGAATTGTTACACATTTACTCTCTGTTTTTCTTCATTTAAACCGAAATTTAGGCTGTTTACAAGTCACCTGTTGAGGGTGCAAATGTACAATCAAATATTTTATCTGTTACAATAATTAATATACAAAAACCGTCTGAATATATATTCCTCCAAATTAAACAATTTGCACTTAAGCAACAGAACCAGATGTGTTAATTGTTCCTGATATCAAAATGTTACACTTCTGTGTGTGCACAAAAGCTGACCTGATTAGGCCTTTACCATAGCACTGTAAAGGGGCTGCAAAAGCTGGGAGAAAAATCTCATGCAGAAGCAGTGTAGTGCTGTTATATGAGGCCTTAGGCTGCCCCCACTGTAGGGGATGTGCTGGCTCACAAAGGGGTGCATCAGGGGATAGACGAGGGAGTGGCTGTAGTGCTGAGGGCGACAGCCCTTCCCGTCTGTGAAGTAGCCCACAGGTAGCTATCGAGAGGTTGCAGTTAATTAGAGCAGCCCCTGTTCCATATTATGCTAGAGACTGCCCTGGCCTTGGGTGCAGGCAGAATTTGGGCAGCACAGAGATGTCCTCAAGTGGTACAAAACACTCAAGTCTATTGTAAATATTTCTAACTTAATTAAGGTTATATATTGGTTCAAAAATGGATAGATGGAAACCTATTAAACCAATTATAAACATAAAACAGGCATTTCAAATAGAATTTTCTTTTTATGTATGGATTTTAATGGGTGTAGATTGTACCACACCTAATCTGAACAAAAATTGTGGGTACTGTCAAAATACCTGGTAGTCAGATAGATCCAATTCATCTACTATGTGACTACAGGATCTAAATACCTATTGGGAATTGCTGAGCACCCTCAACTACCATTGATTTCAAGGAGAATTGAGGGCACTCAGTACCTCTCAGGAAGTGCTTGTTATTATCTCACAGTACTGGGCCAGTAATTCCCATTCATTAGCTAGAAAGAAAAAGCTGCCAACCTATAACATGGTGGTCTCGCCCTTTAGGGTATGTTTACACAGCACACAAGCCTCTGAGCCCAGGTTGATAGACTTGGGTTCACGGGGCTCATGTTAAAAATAGCAGTATAAACGTTGCAGTTTGGACTGCAGCTTGGGCTCTGAAGCCTTGGGATGGGGATAGCCCCTGATCTCCTGCCCAAGTGCTGTCTGCACAGCTATTTTTGGCACTGTAGCATGAGTCTTGACTCTGGCTTGGAGGCTCACTTCCGCAGGCTGTCACTGGCTATGTAAGGAGCAAGAGGCCAGGGAACAGCTGGCTCTGTTCTGGAGGAAAGCCCATCAGGCATGGTCCTGGGAACCAGCAGACCCTGCTGAACAACACTCAACTGGGTCTGTAGTGAGGCGGTGGGATACCCCACAGCCCTGCAGAGGGACGAGCCTCCCCTAGCACCAACGTGGGTGGAGCCAGTGGATCCTGCGCCTGCCAACCCCAGAGGTCACGGCGCAGGACTGGAAGTTTAAAAGCCCAACTGCAGAGCTCACTTGAGAGACTGGCGCCGGAGAGGCCAGATGCCTGTGGCCTAGCTCTGGGTTGGGAGATGCCAGCAGGCTACGGCCAACCCGAGGACTGGCCGGGCCAACCAAGCCTACCCCTGGCCAGCTACCCCGAGGAGCAGCCGAGCCTACCCCTTGCCAGCTACCCTGAGGAGCAACTGAGCCTACCCCTCGCCAGTTACCCGGAGGAACCGATGGTGCTGGAGACCTCTGAGGACACCGCCCTAACCCAGGTACCTTACGAGGGGGAGTCCGGAAGTAGCCCGGGGGCAGCCGACCCTGGTCTGGCCGCAGCACTGCCAGAACCAATGTCAGTGTGTTGCGGTCAGGATCCCCACTGACACAGCAGCGAGTCTTCTGCCGCTGCTAGGGCCCCGGGCTGGGATGCAGTGGAGTGGGTGGGCCTGCGTCCCCCCTGCCACCCCACTCACGGGTGGCAGTCTCACTCTCACACCAGACGCTCAGAACTAGGAGATCCTGACTGTTTGTTTACTGACCAGCCCTAACCCAGGGCTTGGACCCATAGCGAACTATTGCAAGGCGGTGGGATACCCCACGGCCCCGCAGAGGGACGAGCCTCGGCCGAGCCCTTCTACACGGTCTGATTCCCAGCTGGAGGTTATAAATGAGGACCCCAGCTCCGGGAGGAGGAGAGAGGCACACATTCTCCTGTGGTTGCAGCAGAAGGCTGCAGGAAGGCCACACAGACCCAACTCCTAGGCTGGGAAGGTCCAGACCCTTCAGTTACCAGAGAGGCCAGACGCCCCACGGTCTCATCTAAGAACAAGACTATTAATTTTGTTATTGTCCTATATTTCCTTTTTGTTTTGTGTTGGAGACTAAACAGAGCGCTGAGGAAAGGGGCTATAAACTGAACTGGGAGTGGTTGTTTGTCCCAGGCTTGTGATGAGCTCCATCAGTGAACACCTTAAAAAGAGATTCCACAAGTTATAAGTATACGTGTCCTACAACATAGATCACTGTTTATGGGCTTGACTCTTGCAGCCCTTTCATACAAGAGCTCTTGTTAGCTTCAGTGGGCATTACATGCCTGAAAAGGGCTGCTGGATCCAGAGACTGTTCTTTCTTTTATATGTCCTTCTGTTCTCATCTTCCTGTTAATCTTTCCCTCTTTGTGATCCAAATGTTGCTCACCTGCTAAATATCCCCAAAGGTAGAAGAACAAAAACCTAGACTTAATACAAGCCCAAGGCTTATTGAAGTGAGATGTATGGAGACAATAAAGTCTACATAATATTCACAACTGTATTCTTACATGATCATATAGAGCACATCCTCTACCTATCCATATGTCTGTCTGTCTATTCATTCCATCTCCATCACCATAAGGTGTGAGCACCTTCATAGTTAGTGTAACGTGGGACACTCCCACATTGAAAGATACAGTTGTATCAAAAGACAGATCTAAGTCTCCTCATTTTTATATGGCTGCCCTCTGCTTTAATAATTAATTATAAGTCCCTTTTAAAGTCTTTGACAAAAACCATTATGCGAAAAACCCAGCTTGTTCTTTAAAAGGGTGAAGGTCAAGGGTAAGGCTAGGAAGTGGATGAGAAGAGTTGAACATTGTTGCAGCTCTCACTCAATGGAAGCTCAGTAGTTGCCCAGAATGTATTCAACAGGACAAGCGTCTACTGCTCTGTGCCCAGCTAGGGTTGCTGTCTCTTTCTTTGGCACAAAATTCCACAGGAGTGCTGACTGGCCTACATAGGTATGCCATTGGCAGAACTGGGGCAGGGGCAGAAGTCTCCCTCTGTCCCCTCTGCACTGCTCCAGCAGAGCAAACAGGATGGAAAGCTGGTTTAAAGAAACAGCTGGGATTCCCGCTGTGTAGTGGAATCCTTGGTTGGCATAAGTTTGTATAGTTGCTTCTGTATTCAGTCTTGACCCCCACATGGGAACATATTGGAGTGGTTGTGGCGCCAGTGAAATGGACCATAAGTGTTGTTCCAGCTGATGAAAGTTAGACTAGCCCAGAAACTACTTTGACTTGCAACAGGAGCTAAACTAGCCCCAGTTCCCCCATAATTAAGGTTGAATTGGGTATTCTCATTTAAAGCAGAGACTCAATGTCTATGCATCCGAAGAAGTGGGCTGTAGCCCATGAAAGCTTATGCTCAAATAAATTTGTTAGTCTCTAAGGTGCCACAAATACTCCTGTTCTTTTTGAGGATACAGACTAACATGGCTGCTACTCTGAAATTTGTTATGTATGAAAATAATATTACATATCCTCCCCCATCCCCCAACTTACTGCACTTACTCTTTGAGATCAGAATAAATTTTCTGAAAATTTACTTCTAGTGATACTACATGATAATGATAGAGGCTTTTTAAACATTGATGATCCCACATTAGATTATACTTACATTTTAAAGAGTTTTTAATTCTGCCCCTCCCCCAGTGGTGTCACTACAGGGCAGAGTTAAGGTTGCATGTGTGCTTTAGCTGCGTATTTCTGTATCTTACTATGGATTTCTTTATGTTTTAACCTTAACTCTGAATTTTTTGTTTTAATGCTTGTTTTGGGGATGATTGTAACATTCTTGTAATATAGTTAACCCTTAAGTTACATTAACTCCAGTTTTACCTTTTTTTTTGGTCTGGAATTTAAATGAGATGTGCATTATTGTACCATAATGTTTACTACATGTTTAACCCTGAATTAACTCTTGTTGTGTGTGTTTAGCAACAGGACTTGGCATTGCAGAAAGCACAGTGCAAAACCCAGCACGGACAGTATGGAGAGCTCTAATCATAAGCAAGCATAGCCAAAGTTTGAGACATGTTAGTACAGCAAGGCATTGCAAATGTACATGCCACATTCTGATTACGTATTACCATCTTTTAAGGTTCCGTTCATTTTCCTCTACAACTACACTTGGATTACACTGCAAGACACAACCCACTGGAGAATACAGAATCAGGAGTCTCCGCATTTTTCACTGAGCAAATCCTTTGTGGGTGCGTCTGAGTCATGGAGGGCACATGAGTGTGAGAACCCTTCCTGACACTTTAACAGTGCTGCCTAAGCTGCAAATAGATCCACATAGTTGCTGAACAACTGAATTATTTTTATTTTAGCCTGTCACATAGGGGAGAGGTAAGCTACATACTTGGCAGTTGCTTAACATGTGTTAGCTTCTTGTGACCACTGCACCTCTGCAGGATCAAGTGCAGAACTTAATAGAATTGAACAGTAGTTTAAAGGTGACCAGGAACACAAAAGGAGATTTCCCAGTCAGGGGATATAAGTTGCTGTCAGAGAATATAGAGGACAGGCCTCCATTTAGCTCCCAGCAGTCCACAAAAAATCCTGTAGAGCCAGTAGACACTTCCTGGGTGTATTCAGCCCAGATATGGACCAAAGTCATCCTTCAGATAACTCCATTGATTAACGAATGCCCTAAACAGAGCTCCACAGTCAAAAAGACCCTCACTAATCTACTTCAGTTTCTTGGATTTAGGAGTGACCAGTTTCACTAGTGCCAGGAACAGATTCTTCAGAGGATCCTGAAATTTAGTGGAGTCACTGTTGGTATGACCGAAAATGAAAAAGGAGATGATGGAGAGGGGGGGAGGGGAAGAATAGAAACCTACTAGGTCTGTGGGTGATGACTGAAGGACAAGTACAAATGTCGTCTACAGCATCTATTCTAGGATTTTGTTGAGTCTCCTTTCAGAGTCCCCAGCAATGGTGCTTCCACTATTTTTCTTGAGTGATTCTTCCACAGTCTAATAGATCTCAATGTCAAGAAGATATTTATGATCATTAGTATGAATTTTCCTTTTTTAATGTATTCCTTTACACCTAGTTACATCCCCTTGCACCATGCTAATTCCTCTCTCTTCTTGGAGAAATGCAACCAGAACTGAAGATGTGGGAACAGGGGTTGATACAGCCTGCTGCTCAAAGGATACAGACATTCTACTAACTCCTATCTGCCTTGGAAAGGATGGTATCACTTTTAATGAGGTAAGTGGGTTCCTCGAGTTCAGAGGTTTTGCAAGTAGCTTGATCCAACTTTGATGTTTTGTCAAATGTATAATTCTCTCTGCTCATTTCTCAGCATTGCTTTGATTTAACAATGGCAAGGACCGTAGGAGGTTTTCACCTTCCTGGGCAGCATGGAGCTTGGATCATCTGCTGGGATCATCTGGGCATGTCTCACCTGATCAGTTCCCTGCCATTGCAGTACATTGGTGACCCCTTGGTTCTCCCGTTCTCTGTCTGGGGCTCACAGCAGTTTCATCCCCTAGGGACTGAAATGCTAACCCAAGTTATCGGACTCAATATAGGGGTATCTGGGTGAAATTTAATGTCCTGTGTTACACAGGAGGTCAGACTAGATGATCTAATGGTCCCTTCTAGCCTTAAACTCTATGGAATTATGAAATAACAAATAATAAAAATACTTAGTACTTATTCTAGCATTCTACATCTTCAGAGCTCTTTACAACTATTAACTAATTTACTATTTTATTAGCAGGCTCCTCATTACTAATATAAGAAATCATGGGATTTCATAAGCAGGAGTAGGTGAACATTTACAAACACAAAAATAGTTTACTATATAAAATACAGCTTATCTTGTAAACAGCCCAAATATTGCATTATCTGGTATTAATCAAAATGCACTGTGAAAAGAACAAACCAATATGAACAAAGCTGGTAGAAGAGTTTTTGTTATGCTTAATCCCCAGCTGGAAATGCAAAGTTTATGTACGGAGTCTTAAGGTACCAGAAATTCACTGGTATATGTCAGGGCTAGTCAACAAGTGACTTATGGCTGTTGTTCATTGCATGAAGCTTTCAAGCTTCTTGTGATGGCTATAAAATGTATATAGCTCTAAAGAAGTGTTTTATACATTTCTAATTATTCTTCATGATTCATTCTCCATTTGTCACCTAGCCAGCACCAGGTAAACATAAACCCTAGTTTTACTGCTGCTTTGCTGGAGTAATCTTCATAGATCTAAAAGTTGAGTAGCCCTGGTGTATGGTCTTAATAATCAGCACACAAACTGTACATTCAAATACCAGTTTGGAACTCATGCATAGGTAATACATTTAAGCAAGCATATTTATGCCTTTCTGAGTATTTGAATGTATGCCCAAGATAAGATAAAAAGCAAAGTATCTTAGACTATAAATAAACGCAAGATATCTTGCAAGTCCTGTTGCAAGAAAATAGTTGTCTACTATTTTAGCTCTATGAATATAGTTCAGCAAGAGAAATGAGAAAATCCATGCTCCCTCTTTAAAAGATTTATGATCTTTTTGGAAATGCCAGAACAAGGAGGAGGAAAGCTCATGCGCAGCGAATTATTTTTCCCTTTTCTGACAAACTGTAAGTGTAAAAAAGGGTAAAAAATGAATTATTAAATTGATGTGATGATAAAAAGTAGCTTCTACATGCACCCAAAGGTCAAAGATAACCAATCAAAACTATGAGATATTGTCAAATTAAAAAATCCCTTGGTTTGAAAGAGTTTAGCTTTGATCGTTTAGGGAAAAGGTGGAGAACACTTCAAGTGCCTTTTCTTGGCAGGTGACACACAAGGAAAATCCTTTTAAACAAACTTCTTTATAAACCTGTTACCTTCAAAATGATCTCAAATGTAAACATACTAGTGAAGACATAATCTGCATACCCTAGGATCTGGAAGGTAAACAAAAAGTTACAAACATTATTGCTAAAGCTGCTGTTGAGCTAACAAGGATCAATTAACAATTCATTACCTTTAACAGGATTTCAACAGTAAAGATGGCTGTGAAAGCATAGTCAAAGTAACCAAGTATCTGCAAGGTATAATATGTGCCACAGTAAGAAATCCATCTATAAATAAATATTTACAATTTAGATCACATGCACAAAAATACCTACTTTAATCTAAAAATTTAGTTGGGAAATGTAGGCAAAGTAATTTAAAGTTTAGTTGCTGTGTAACTATTTTTTGTTTAATTTAAAGTTCATTAGAAGCTACTAAGTTCAAAGTGAGATTTCTTCTATCATAAAATGATAGGACCAAATATGCAATATTTTCTTTCAATTCAGACCTTTCTCCTAGGGCCCTACCAAATTCACAGCCATGAAAAATGAATCACGGACCATGAAATCTGATCTCCCCCATGAAATCTGGTCTTTTGTGTATATAGTATACAGATTTCACATGGGAAACCAGCGTTTCTCAAACAGGAGGTCCTGACCCAAAAGGGGGCTGTAGGGGGTTGCAAGGTTACTGTAGGGGGGTCATGGTATTGCCACCTTTACTTCTGTGCTGCCTTCAGAGCTAGGTGGCCGGAGAGCGGTGGCTGCTGGCCAAATGCCCAGCTCTGAAGGCAGCACCCTGCCACCAGCAGCGCAGAAGTAAGAGTGACAATATTGAGACTCCCCTACAATAACCTTGCGACCCTCCCCGACAACATCATTTTGGGTCAGGACCCCTATAGTTACAACACCTTGGAATTTCAGATTTAAATATATGAAATTATGAAATTTATGATTTTTAAAATCCTATGACTGTGAAATTGACCAAAATGGACTGTGAATTTGGTAGGGCCCTACCTATCAGCTTTCAGATGTTCTTTCTTCTGATTCTAATATACGTTACAGGCTCTCACTCAAACAAAAGATTATTAATAATGTATTTTTCCCATCACAGTATTGCATCGAAAAATTAGACTGTCATATACTTTGTCAGATTTACTAAATCAGTCTAAATATTGCTATGTGTATTTTGTTGCTGTGGTAGGCGGTATGTGCTGGCTACAGGATCACATAGCAAAATTAATGAATAAGTAAATTACCTAAAATCTACTAATGCATTTACTTTTTCTCTTGTATTTTGGAGTATATAACTGTGAGTAATTTATGGAAAATTAAATAAAAATAACAGTAAAGTCAAAGGTGATGTGCAGAGCTTTCAGAATGACCTTGGTTGAAATCCTCACTCCACTGAAGTCAATGGGAGCTTTGCCATAGACTTCAAGACAGTGAGGATTTCACCCCTATAAGGAAAACAGTGCACTTATCTTTAGCACCTACCCAGGGCAACTAACATGCAATCCAACATTAGTTTTCCTTTCAAGGGAACTACCCAACTACCCATTTGTTCTTCTGGTCAGAAAGATGGTGCCAGTGATCAGCAGCTAATGAAATGGCAGGGAAAATTCAATAATGGACAACAGGGAAAAGGGTGCCCATATTAGATTAGACACAGGGAAATCTACTTTTCGTTTTCAGCCAAAGCTCAGATGCTTCTGGTTCCTGCAATAGCTGAAAAAATATAAATAGTAAAGCCCTTCAACAAAGTCTGGCAAGAGACCTATTCTAAAATATCGCAGGAAGTATTGCAAACCATTACACTGCAGCATGAGAACAGTGTTTTATTTTGTTTTCATATTTTGCCTTCTGAATTTTAGCAATGGAAGGAAGAGGTCACCAAGAACCACTTTTCCCCCTCAGTATATCTGTGCTGGAACTAGGCAAAACACTGGGGGTAGCACATTTTTTGCTTGTCAGCTAGCACACAGAGAAAGTATGGCCTGCTGGGTCAGAGATACAGCCAAGGCAGGCTGTCTCTCTTCCTGCATTCTTACTAATATAATGGGCTATGATAGCATAGGTACAGACAGCATGGTTGTCACTGGGGATCAAACCCAGGACATTCACACCAAAAGCACAGGACACTATTAATTGAGTTAAGAACATAAAAATGGCCATACTGGGTCAGACCAAAGGTCCATCCAGCCCAGTATCCTGTCTGCCAACAGTGGCCAATGCCAAGTGCCCCAGAGGGAGTGAACCTAACAGGTAATGATCAAGTGATCTCTCTCCTGCCATCCATCTCCACCCTCTGACAAACAGAGGTTAGGGACACCATTCCTTACCCATCCTGGCTAATAGCCATTAATGGACTTAACCTCCATGAATTAATCTAGTTCTCTTTTAAACCCTGTTATAGTCCTAGCCTTCACAACCTCCTCAGGCAAGGAGTTCCACAGGTTGACTGTGCGCTGTGTGAAGAAGAACTTCCTTTTATTTGTTTTAAACCTGCTGCCCATTAATTTCATTTGGTGGCCCCTAGTTCTTATATTATGGGAACAAGTAAATAACTTTTCCTTATTCACTTAGTCCACACCACTCATGATTTTATATACCTCTATCATATCCCCCCTTAGTCTCCTCTTTTCCAAGTAACTCCTTCAACTTTGAGCAGAAGGCTTCCATAGTCACATGGGTCAGCCTCTAAAAGGAGATGTGATCCTGTGCATGAAGCCCCATTAGCAAAGCTTGCGCTGAACAGATCTGAGGCCTGCTGGAATTCAAGACCCAGCTTGAGAGCCATTTAGAATGAGCTGGACCCTATTTGTAGAGCTATCACCTCCAGCAGCAAGGATCCAACTTCTCAGCACTTTCTGGACCTTCAGCTTTCAAACCACAAATCCCTACCACCTGAGCTAACAGAACAGCACCAGTTGCTGCTGCTAATTAGAAGGTTCTTTTACTCACTGGGGCCAGCCACTGGTGGGAAACATGGTCGCATGCATTAGGTCAATGTAGAATCCAGAGGCAGGAGTATGGGCGCAACACACTGCACATATCTGCAACAAGGGCAAGGAGCACACCTGTCCCCACCTCCACTTCCCTCAGGCGTTCTGCCTGTGTGTCCCCTGCACAGGGGTAATCCTTTACAGCCTGTCTATTCAGGAGCTACACCAGCTCAGCACTCTTCTAGCTGCAAAAGACAGTATTCAGCCCTTCAAACTGTTTCCAGAGTAAGTCTCATACTGTGGGTGGCACTCAAGGATTTGCTACTTGCTGTCTCTTCCTTATCTGTCAGTGTGACTTATTTATACGAATATACTTAACCAGATTGTATAGATAGGAAAAGCACATATCTCCACTGAATATTTTTTGAGGGAATACAAGTGTGTGTGCTCTGACCTCATTTTACCTCTAAACAAAGTTAAGGTTTTTTTAAAAAAAATTTTCTTTCTAATGTCTAGCGCCAAGTTCTGTGGGCCACACAGCAACTCCACCCCCCTCCGGGTTTCAGAGCTAGGCTCTCACCCGAGCCTGAATATCTACACTGCTATTTTTAGCCCCGTAGCATAGACGCCATAAGCCCCAGTCGGTTGACCTGGGCTCTGAGACTCACTGCTGCAAGTCTTTATTTGCAGTGTAGATGCACCTGCGGAGGCCTGGAAGAGGTCAGAGCCTCTATTCAATCCCACTCTGATCCTGCCCCATCTTCCTTCTGCAGGGTCTGAGGAGGCTATTGCAACCACAGAGCAGCCTCCGTACATCAAACTACATGCAAGAGAAAGAGGGGGCCTGGTGATATAAGCTCAGTCATAGCAACCCAAAATTCCCTATACGGTATTCCCTATCGGGTTGCTTCTTTACATTTCTTCTTCGTAACAACAATTTAGGAAGCTGAGGGGCTTCTTCTTTATGTCACCACTAATACTGGATATGCAGCAGTGGTGAAATGTTAAGAGATATGATATTGGGCCTGGGTATGCATTCCTTGTATCTAACTCAGTTTGAAGAAGGTCATCCATCAGCATGGTATAGAAGTGCCAGGCAAAGCTTCGGTTGAACTCAAGAGTACAGAGTAATCAAGATGGCTAGAGTGCTTGTTTCAGCTATAGGGAGCCATTTTTAGGTAACATGGTTATTTACTTAACAAATGAGCTACACTTTTGTTGGATTGTAGCTCACCCAACCATTTATACATGGGAGCCTTAAGGGTGCCTAGAATTATAGTGATTTTTTTTTTTTTACTCTGTGGTTACTGTTTTAAAATTATTTAAGTAGAAAAATATATGTATAAATCACATCTAACCTAACCACTTTGTAGTGGTCATTTCAGACATTTAAGATGAATACAGCAGAGGCTTTATATTTCTGAATTTGAAAGAAAGAAAGAAAGAAAGAAAGAAAGAATTTCTCAAGCTGACCATTAAAAATCAGACTGCAACTGCTTAACAGTATTACTTTGTTAATGTATGAATATCTTCATACACAGAAGTGATAGGGCTGTCCATATGTCTGTGGATTCATCATAAGATAACTCTTGCATATATGAAAGAAGCAAGTGGGAGAACAGGAGAAAAGAGATTTCTATTCATAGATGAATTGCATACCAATGTACGTAACACGTGGCTCTCCAAAAACAGATACATTTCTACCTAGTACCTTTTTCTTTCGTTGTCAGAGTGTATAATGTACATTTATAAGCTGAAAATATATTCAAAATCAGATTCAAATAATAACACTTTTTTAAAATGAATTAAAACGTTCTGCTTTTCATGTCATAAATTTTTAAAATTAAATTGTTCATTTGATTTTTTTATTTACATGTGGCCTGATCCTGCCACCAATACTCAAATCAGACCCATAACGTCAACACAGATAAAAAGTAAAATTCATTTAGAATTAAAATATGCTCTCTCTGTTCCATGCATTACTTTTTAAAGGGATCCATGCTAGTTAGTACACGTAGTATAAATAGTATCGTATTCTTTGTAAAACTGTAAAATACTTAACATTTTACTATGTGTAGCAAGCAAAAAAAAAAATCAAATATATGTAGACTAGTTAAAATGTGCTATCATGTAGGTCTACATTATAAAAATAAGCATATTCCAAGCATAATGATTACTTATTAGTCAGGAGGAAGGCATAATAAGTTAAAAATGTGTTATGTAGACTCATCTACATATTTTTGCTTACGTTATTTCGAAAAGAGTGACTGCGAATTGGGTCTTCCGCCGCTAGGGAAACGCTGCTGAGCATGATGAAGACAAGGATGAGGTTTGTAAAGATGTGGTGGTTGATCAGCCTGTGGCATCCCACTCGAATTCTGAAAAAAAGAGACAGAAAAATAGGCATGTGTAAATAATGTACAGCAGGCAGGGCTCACAAAGAGCAAGTATTCTAAACTTCTCTGCCAAGATTATGGTAACAATTCTAAAAGCAGGGCTGGATTTGGCTTTCACATATACCAAGGTAAATCCAGAGCAACTGCTCTGATTTAAACGTTGGTAAAGGATTTCAGAATCTGGCCCATAGACTTTGAGGCTAGGAGTCAAAGGAGTCTAAGGGAGTTAGGTTCCCAGTTCCCACTGATTTTCAATGGGATTTTGATGCCTAACTCCTCTAGGTTTCTTTTAAAACCCCAGTATTGGGCCCCACTGTGCACATGCAAAGGGGTCCATGCTAGCAGATATTCCTATGCAGGAGTAAAGCCTTAATTTCAGGCTCAATGAGAAAGGCTTAATTTCAGGCTCAATGAGTCTGAGCCAACTCTCATTAAAGCCAATTAAAGTATTCCTAAATTGACTTTGTGGGAGTTGGACTGGGCTCAGTGTCTCATTTAGATACTTCAGGGCTCTATTCAAACCAGAATTTCCTAATGAGGCTACCAGCTGTTTCAAGATTGTGCTGGCTACTAGGAAGCCACCACGTAATGCTGATTTCAGCTTTACACAGGATTAGCGTCATAGGACCCAATTTGGGTCTCATTCCAGCTGAACACTTCAATAGAGTTACTCCACATCTACATCAGTGGGAAAGCAGAATCAGCAGAATGAAATAGTTTTGAAAGCTTCCCGTGAGAAGTTAGTGGGTTTTTAAGGAATCTATTCTACTGTCAGTAAATAGAGGATTTCTGTATGTTCTGGTACTGCTAATTACCTTCCATGATAACAGAAGCTACCTACTTTACTTAGGGCGTCTTCACTACCTGCCGGCAAGAGGCGGCAGCGGAGTCAACGGCGGCACGGCACCGGTCGACTTGCCGCCGTTCCCACAGCCAGGTAAGTTGACCTAAAATACGCAACTTCAGCTACGCTATTCACGTAGCTGAAGTTGCGGGACCCCCCGCTGTAGTGTAGACCTAGCCTCAGAGAAGGGAAAGCCACAAACCAATCCTACAGTCCCTTTGCAAGCAAAAGTCCCCCGGAGTCAAGAGGATTTTTGGTGTGTGTGAGGACAGTAAGATAATGACTTTGGGCTATTGACGTCAATAGGATCTGTGGGTGTTCAGCATCGTTGGAAATCTGGTCTTAATGTCTGAAGAGCTCTATTTATTATTAAATTAAAGTTGAATGTGTGTAAGTTTTAAACTATTTAGTTTCAATAACTTTCTTTTTTAGTGAATTTTGTCTTTTTGTGAAAAGTGCTGCTTGACAGGTCTGGAGACTGAAGTCATTTATTAACTGAATCGATACAAGAAGGGCAGCAGTCAAATAAACTGCCACAGACATACACTGCTCCACAAATCTGACCTGGAAGGACCTCTAGTGGTGAGATTGTAACTCTGTTCCCAAGCCAACTCATTCTTTAACCTGTATGCTGAGACTGCCGATGAGATTGCTAATTGCATTGATGGTTTTATGACATGGACTCTACTCACTTCACATGCACAATCGAACAGCCACTAGATGGTCACAGTTTCCATCAGCTAACAAAACAGCTTTCTTCACTACTGCCCAAGTCTGGAATCATACCTAGAGATGAAAGGCTCTATATCCCAATCCCAAGTCCCTAAAGCATCCAGGTTTTATTGTTTTTATTTATTTATTTTTATTTATCTTTGCTTTCATTGTTTTCTTCAATGCTGAATTTTGGAAAATACCACCATACCAATGGGGTATAAGGAACCAAATTCATTTATTTAATGAATTATATAAGGTCCAATCTTGCTCCCATTGAAGTCAATGGGAGTTCTGCTTTGGACTTCAATGAGGGCAGAATTAGCTCTTCAGTGATGAAGCCCCAGGGCACAGAAGTGGTATTTATAAGGGTGATATTTACGGGTTGGTACTGCTGAAAATGAAGAAGGCACTCCCTTCAGGAATCGGTGTTATCTTCTCCTTCATATTTAGTTCAGATATTCTTCTCGGACGTGGGCCAACTGGTACCTCTGGTTCATCTTCCTCGTCTTCCTCATCTTCACCTACTTTAAATTAAACACTTTTTTACTATAAAATAAAAAAGATTAAATTTTTGTTCATAACAATATACAATTATTGCTTGTATTAAAATATATATTCAACAGATGGTGTTAAAAATCTGTTAATTAATACATGAACATTCCCATAGATGTCAGGGACATATCTTTCATTAATCAATTTACACACCAAAGGGACTCTTTAGGGAGCTTTTCAAAGTCATTTAGTGCCTAATTTCTATTGAAAGTCAGTGCAGTGAGTCAGAGTCCTTACCACATCTCAGATGGAGAGGGGTAGTGGCTTTAGGTTAATTTTTGCAATGATTGGTGGCTTTTCTTCCACCCATCCCATAACCTCTCACTTTCCTGTATATAAAGTCCAAGTAAATGGACTCTGCACAATGGTGGATGTTAATGCCACTCACCTGCCACAGTGGGTGCAAAACCAGATGGGCAGTAATTGGGACAGCCCCATTAGAAAGGGAAAGGACAGCACATGCTGGAAGTGACCCCTCCCCCTTCCAGAGCCTCTATCCACTCATTGGTCAGCAGGGGGAGATAAGGAACTGATTGGTCCGTCATTTTCTCCTTTCATTAATTTAAACCCTACCCGGGGGCATGTGGAGCTCTATTTCAGCAGCCCAATCCCCACTTCCTGTAGATATAGTTTTGGGACTGTGTTTGCAGATGCTGCAGGTCTGACCAAGTGCCTGTTTTGGGGGTCAGGAAGGAATATTTTTTTCCCATTGGGGCCAAACTGGCAGAGGCCTAGTAGTCTTTTCACCTTCCTCACAGCATTCTCGAAGCACAGTTAGATTCAATAGGAATCGAATTCAGTCATTAGTGGTAGTACTTAGTAGGGATGTTAGTTAGTTGCAACCAGTGGACCATTAGCCTTGGTGAAAAGACTAAAAAGGACGGTTCCCAGAAGTATAAGACCCAGGATTTTGCTGATGGGCCTTGCACTAATGGGATAGGAGGACACCTTGTTGCCTTCGTAGGTCAAGGTTCCCCCTGTTTTAATACCATCTGTCCCCTTCCTGGGGTGTGTGAAATGATTCAGAAGAGCAGGCTGAGTCCTAGGACTAGGCTGAGGAGAATCTATTCCAACCTGTGGGTTATATGATAGGAGCCCTCCAACCCCTGCACTGGAACCACTTAAAATGCCTGGTAGGTGAGAGTATGGGTAACAAGGTGGGTAGTGCCCCTCCCCTGTGTTAAGTTTAATAAAATTGCAGCCTGTCACTTAACATCCCTGCGTCTGTCCTCACTTGCCAATGTGTCTAGATCAAGTGTTCACAGAGTGGGTGGGAGGTAGTAGGACGTATGTAACAGCTCTACAGCTGGTGAGACAGAAGCAACCTGATTTTTGACTGAAATGTGTGTTAGCAGGAAGCCATCAGAAGCGCATAAGATGACAGGGCCTGAATAGCATTCTCTCTGGAACATTCCTTGCAATCTACCATTTCAATGAAGTTCCAGATTCTGCCCCAAATACAGAGAAGTATTATTAGATTACCCATCAGACTGACAATTTTAATGATCTTACTTTATGTGTACTATCTAAATGGGCTGCAGAAAAGCAATAGCACTGCATTCTATAGGCCAATATAACATCAGAGGGTCTAACTCCACTGACTTTAAAGGAACTGAATCAAGACAAGGTAATGGTAAATGTGACCCTACATTTATATTTCAATGTACTGACTTAAACATGTTTATAGTCTTGCTGGCATACCTGGTACATCACAAGGTGGATAGGGGTCTTTGTCCTCATCTTCTCCTTCTCGATATTCAGCAATTGTAACCTATGGTGATGGCAAAGAGACACTTCAGAAGAAAATTAAACTTCAGCATTTAATTGATGCATTTAGATGATCCAAAAAACAAAACAAACAAATTATTCAATACCAGAGAAGCCAGGTACATGCTTACTCTCTCAATGTACCAACAGAGCCATGATGGTTGATCACTTTGGAAGTGGGCAAGAGGGGAAAGCTGTAATCTTTTTTAAAAGTCTATTTTTGAACTCCCATGTACATTTTTGTGATTCTACACTTAGGCAAAAAGACCTGCAGAATGTCATAGGGATAAAACCAGTAGGGTTCTATGGAAATTACATGGAGTGGTTTGAAAATTCTATAGTATTGCCTTCTAAAGGACTTTTCCAGCAGAAATCTACCAAGAGCCTAAAGCTATGGGTTATGCTAAAACTGACAATGTTAACTTACTCTATGCTCTAAAACTCCTCTCCCCAGCGAAGTTGTAGGGGATCAGGAGGAGGAGATACAGTCATTCTGCCAGGAGCTATGCATCCATAGGAACGGTTGGGGTCATTGAGGTGGTCTGAAACTGCATGGATCTCATGTGAACAGCAGGTTCTGTGGTCCCAACCTTTTGCCAGTTCTGTGAGAATGAAAACCCTGTGTGCACTGACAGTTTCCTGTCCCTTATGTGAGAGAAAAACACTTAGGAGAAAATGTGGCCCTAAAAATAAATCACATAGTGCACATCTGTGTTGAAAAGAACTTATTAGCATAAACAAGAGAGCTACTTTTTAACAGGATAAAATATTTTTATAGAAATAAACACCTTATTATCCTTGGCCTTCTTTTGGTCTCCTTCTGATTTGTCACCTTTTTTATTTTCCAGACTCTCTTTTCTAAAAAAAAAGAAAAAGAAAGAAAAACAAAAACAAACAACAAACCCCATTAAGTAAAGAACAAAGACTGATGAAAGAATGATTGTTAACTGATTCTACTCACTCTATTAAAAATGAAGAGGTCATGCCTACGGAAATATAGGTACTTGATTTGAAGGGACATTTACAGAGAAGACATGCCACATACAAAGGTAATAAAGAGTGTTTCATCCCAGTGCACTAGATTCATTCAACAGATTATCCTTTTAAATATAACTCAAGAAACCAATCCCTTAAAAATGCGATGCATGGTCTTTATAGGAATACTAAGGGATAAACTGTGCTCTTGGATTCATGCACACAACTCTTATGGTTTCCATGGGACTACAGTGACTTCAATGGAAGATTTGCTTGTTGTCTGTGTAAAGTTTTCAGAATTGGTCTGAACGGAAGTTGCACATATACATATAGGGATACAATCATGTTCTAATTACACAATGAATCCTACATTCCAATGTTTAAACCTCAGATAGTTATCACCATTCATTCCATCATCCCAAATCTTTGGGCAAGTTTAAATTAAAATCACATTCATTTGGTCTTTGTTAACAAGTATGGTATCTTCTTTCCTTTTCTCTTAAATTAATAATCTATGAACCCTGTCAAGATATTCAAATAAAGAAATCAACACACTTGTAAATGGGTGAATACTGAACTCCCATCTAGCACCCCAGTGCTATTTTACCTGGCATTCTTTTTCCTCTGCTTTTCTTCTGCTTCTTCTTTCTGAGCTGTATTCAGGCTTTCCGCATCTGCCAAGTTATCCACAGCAATGGCCAAAAAGACATTTAGCAAGATATCTGATTCAAATAATCTTAAGGACATTATGCATTACCACACTGTGTTTGGTTTATTCCTTATCAGTATGAAAAAATGACAGTGTGAGAGACATGAAACCCATGCTCCCAAACTAAGTATATAACTTTACAGAGCTGGATGTACTGCTTATAATACCTTTACTTACTGGGCCAAATTAATGCCTGCTGTAACTGCATTTAAACCAACAGAGTTATGCTAGTGATGCTTTAGGCTCATTGATTCTATCACAACAAGAATATACAGCAGACTGCTGAACAAAAGACTAGTAATTTATAAAGTGAATTTTTGAAAGGAAATGAAATTGAAGTTTACATGGGCATAGACAAGTTTCACCTACTACACAGTGTTTTTAGATACTAATTCAGATACTTCAAAACGTTGATTTTTACACTGCAGTATTTTCCATATGTACTACATTCCATGTCAAGTTCTGTACTTCAGCCCATATCAATGAAGTGTGAATATCAATAGAAGCAGCATAAAAATATTGTAAAAAGAAGTTTAATATTTTTGCCATATCTATTGGCTCCTAACCTTTTCAGTACTAACTTGTGTCTAGGAGAACTGTATGCTAGCTTACTAGAGTTTTGGGTAGCCACTGAAAGATGCCATACTGGGGACAAAGGAGAGCTTTTGGAAGATCGGGGGGCATGGAGGGTGAACACTTTTGTGGAACTAGTCCCAAACAGCTCATATTCCTACTGCTAGGATCCCCCTGCAATGTAACATGTATTCCCTAATGTGACCCACTTCTATCCACTGTCATTTGTTCAGAAACTGTCAGAAATAACAAGGTGGAATCAGGGAGGGATAGGACATTCTGGCATGGAGTTCAGAGCACTTCTGTGGATCAGGATGGGGGTGCTGGCCAAAAGAAGACAAGCAGACAAAATGAGGTTGTCTGTCAACTTGAGGAGGAAGGAGCAAATGTGCTGGTTCTTGTCAGAGTGGTGAGATGGCGATGCCTAGGGAGCTGGCAGGGGTCTGATTTGTTTAGGGAAAGTAGAGAAAGGGAACGGGAGCAGGAGGGAGCTCCTGTTTAGAAAAAATGTAGTACAGAAAATGTGCATACCTGTTCACAGCGATTCACTCAGTTACACAAAGGGCAGGTATGTGTCCTAAGTGTCATAATGGTTCAGTCCTCTTTACGCACAAATTCACTGCTCTATTCAGAAATGCTTACAGTGAATGCCAGTGTCACTTGTAGAAATGAAAGGATACAGTTACCACAGATGAAGAGGATAATGAAGTATATACAGACGACCATTCCTGATGACGATGGGCCACCATATGCCATAATCCCATCATACATCACAGCATTCCAGTCTTCACCTGTTAGAATCTAACAAGCAAATTCATCTTTACTGACTCAACAGTCAAAAGACTGAAAGAGGATTATGTTTCCTCTGTCCACAACACACACAGCCATTTTCTAGAACATGAAAATGTTAACTGATCAATCTGTATAGGATGCTTTATATAGTAAACGCGGTAGTAATCTGTTTGTTGTTATACAATATTTTAATATTTCCATTTAAATAAGCATCTCTTAGTTTAGCTTTACCAGTTTTTATCTATATGAAGCATTTATGCCAATGAACTGTATGTCTATGCTTATGGTCCAAGATATAAAAAAAAAAAAGGGTGCCTAAAATTAAGCTCCTAAATTCTTATGTAGGCACCTAAGTGGCCTGATTTTCAATGGTGCTGCATATACAGCAGATTCTACTGAAGCCTCCATGCTCAGCACCTTTGAAAATCTGGACTCTCATTGAGGAACCTAAGGGTACGTCTTCACTTACATCCGGGTCCGGATGTAAGCAATCGGTTTTCTGAGTTCGATTTATCACGTCTGGTTAAGACGCGATAAATCGATCCTGGAAGTGCCCCGGATCGATCCCGGAAGTGCTCGCCGTCGACGCTGGTACTCCAGCTCGGCGAGCGGAGTACGCAGCATCGACGGGGGAGCCTTCCTGCCACGTCTGGACCGCGGTAAGTTCGGACTAAGGTACTTCGAATTCAGCTACGTTATTAACGTAGCTGAATTTGCGTACCTTAGTCCGAAGTGGGGGGGTTAGTGTAGACCAGGCCTTGGTATGGCTTAGGAGACTAATTTTAGGCACCCATTTTTAAAGAATGTTGGCCACAAACCCTTTCCAAAACTAGACATCATAGTGTGTTACACCTTCAAATTAAATTGTCCCAATCTAAGTCCTAACTGGAGACTGGGACCACTACTATATTGCTTTAAATGGAGGGGGTTTCAAACTGAATTGGAGTTCAAATGCTATTGGAGAATGAATAATTTTCCTACTTTCTACTGTTTCTTGCAACTTTGCTGCTGTACCAAAGGATGAAATCTAAAGGAACTTGTTGATTAGTTAAGTGGAGGATAGTTTACAGCTGGTCTACTATGCATTTAGCACTTTATTTTGCATTACTGTGGGAAGCCTGATTATTAGAACACAGATTACAGGGATACTGTATATATTTTTCATCAATTTAGAAGCTGTTAGTTCTATCCCAAAATACTCCCATCACAGTGATTCTCTCCCCAGATAATTCAGTGACTGTGCAAGAAAGTCATACACGCACAAAGGCCACTATTTTATTCTCCGAAGTCCATATTTGGGCACCTAAATAAGAATTCTGGTTCTTCCAAGCTGTTCAGTATTCAGCAGCTTCCTTGGGAGCTGTGGGAGCTTGGCACCTTTGAAAATCAGGCCATTTATTTAGGTGCCTGGATATGGATGTAGCAGCCTGACTTTAACCCCCTGAGTTTGGAAACACTGACTTAAGTTTTCAAAGGGACACCATCAGGGTAAGTGTGGCCCATTATTTTTAATATTTTTTTAGAAAATTTAAGACTTACAGAAATATTTCTCGTTAGGATGTCTTTATTTTTAAATTAATTGGAAATAGTTTTTTCTTTGTTTGTTTCAAGCATCATCCTATGGAACCTCTATTTGAGTGAGTGGAAATTGTGACACACAGCCAAATATTCACCCAAACCAAACACTGCACTATTGTGTTAATGCCTATAACCCTAAATGTGAAAATGACTAGACTCAAAAATGAAAGAGACTAGCCTAATTTCATTGCCCAAGCCCAGAGAAATACAAAAAGTAAACAAACACCATAAACAGTGAAAAGGACGTTAGAGTGTAAGAATTCTTTTAGTTTTAATAATCAGTTACTAGTAACACAGATATGAATGTTTTAAAATATATATAATAAACTGATAGTGTCCCTTTAAAGAAATCCATATTTAGTTTTTTATGATATGAAGTGATATGATTCACACAGATATACACTTTTACAATGTTTCTCAATTTATCCTACTAAGAAGTAGCTGAACATTAGAAATACACACATCTACCACAAAACAGACAGTTAACAAGCTTACAGGAAAAACATTAATTCAAATTAAATAACTTCCAGTTTTTATTTCTAGTCATGTCTTTGATGGACAAAGAAGACTTAATTTAATGAAGTAACATGAAAGCTATGTTGCATAGATAGATCAAATAAGATATGGAACAAATGGTACAAATGGTGCAAAATTACCAGAGTACTGAATATAATGAGCAGAATGCTACTTAAAGTAAACAGAATAAATAGTATTTGTGATTTTTTTCAGGAGACAAGATTACCTAAACATTTTTGTTGTTCAAAGGTAAAACGTTTCATAGGGGGTGAAAGAAAGTTACCTGGAATACAGTTAAAAGAGCTTGTGGAAAATTATCGAAGGTGCTCCGTTTTGTTTGAGTTTCATCAAAATTAAATTTGCCTCCAAACAGCTGCATTCCAAGCAATGAGAAGATTATGATGAAGAGGAAAAGCAGAAGCAACAGTGAAGCAATGGACTTCATTGAGTTTAACAAGGATGCTACCAAGTTGCTCAGGGATGTCCAGTGCCTATAAATTAAAATGCGTGTGTTAACACAAAAAAAAAACTGTAAAAGAACAGTGCGTGATGAAATATTACAAAAGAATTGCTGATCACCATACAAGTACCCCTAAAATTAGCAGCAGGAAAATGCATTGTTTCGTAATCTTACCTTGTCACTTTAAAAATACGTAGAAGGCGAACACAACGAAACACTGAGATTCCCAGGGGTGACATAATTTCCAACTCCACCAGTATGGTTTCAACAATGCCACCACAAACGACGAAGCAATCAAAACGGTTAAAGAGGGATACAAAATAAGCCTGTAGGCCCAAGCTGTACATCTTTATTAACATTTCACAGGTGAATAACGCCAGAAGTACTTTGTTTGCAGTATCTGGAACAAAACATTCAGAAAATTATAATGTTTTAGATACTTCTGATTTATTTTGTAGATCTCATATTTTGACTAACTTTTATCCATTTTCCATGCCAGTTATCTTCTCTCTCTGGAGGGAAATACACATTGCTTTGCATTTGACACCATTTTTTGCATGAGGCATATAATCCCTCCCTTTGATCTAAAAATGCTACATCATTCTAATTTATTGTGTGAATTATCCCAGCTAAAAACATAGTTCAAACCCAGACTGGAATTAAGGCAAAATGATTCACAGCCTATTCTGATGTGCAAGTTAGCATTTGTCCTTCCTTATCTTTAATCACATGGGTTGACAATGGTAATATGTCTAAAGCATAATGGCACATGTTTACAATTTGGCTCTGTAGGTTTTTGCCCGTACATTATGTCATTAAGATGTGTTGCAGATGTGGAAATAGAAAACATTTGGTCATTCCCTATATCGATTTCTTTAACCCGGATGCACTGAAGGATAACAAATAAACTTCAAAATGGCAAAATACAGAAGTAATCAACGAGAGCTTTCATTTTTCTGTGGTTAAAAACAGGAAAAATGTTCTTTGCTTGTACCTTGGATCTGTGTCAGCCAGTCAGGTTGATTGTAATGCTCAGAAGAGATAGTTAATGTGTTCAGAAAGACCAAGACAATAACGAGCCAATAAAACGAGACAGATTTTACTGCAGCTCTACATTTTCTTCGATTGAATCGGTTCCAGCGACGCCAGCGTCGACTGAAATTTAGAACAAAAGCAAATGCATTATTCTATGGAAAAATATTACAGTATTTGAACTTAAAGATTTGTGTTGGGTGGGAGATTTGTGGGTGTACATGTGTGAGCATATATGAAACTATGAAAGAAATCTGACAGGCAGCTGTGTGCATTACTACCAAGTGCAGCTAAAAAGATGACAATTTTGTTCAAGTTTAGAGCCAAATAAAAAACAAAAAATGAAAACTTTAACAAATTAGTGTTGAACATTTCTATATAAATCTTCATACGGTTTAATAGATTGTGACATCACTAGATTAGGGCATTTGTCAAAGCCAACTCAATATTGCATGACCTAGTATATCGCATTGCACTTCATTGCATAACAAGATATATCTAAGTAAACCAGATCTAGATTCAGATTAAGTTTAAGAATCAGAATTTGCGTTTCAGGTTGAACCATGGATACTGTTTGGGTTTGGATTAAACAATGCAGAAATTTTATGAGATGAACTGTGAGAAACTACCCCATAATGATGGAACTCTCACAACATCAACTGTTCCCAAGAACACTACCAACTTGGGCTGAAATCCTAGGGTGGTGGGTGGGCATATTCATGAGATTTTTGATGCATACAAACTGAAGTTGGAAATTAGGCCACATCTAGTATTGAGTTGACTCAGAAAGGAAGGATTGTCCAATGGTTAGGGTGCTACCACAGGACTTGGGAGACCTGAGTTAGTTCTCTGCTTCCTCCAAAGCTTCCTGTGGGTAAGCCACTTACTCTTTAGTGCCTTAGTTCTCTATTTATGAAATGGGAATAAAAGTACTTTACCTCACAGGGGTGTTGTGTGGATAGATAAATACATGAAAGATTGTGAGGCACTCAGATACTACAGTAATGAGGGCCTTATAAGATAGATAGATAGATAGATAGATAGATAGATAGATAAAACCAAAACCACAGGAGTGGATTTGGATAATAAATCTTAATATTAAGACAATGTTAGGGTGACCAGATGAGATGAAGAAAATATCAGGACACCGGGGGCAACGTTCCATGCCAACGTTCTGATCCAAACCCCACCGGACTCAGTGGACAGACTCCTGTGACTGCAATGGGATCAGGCGCTAGTTTCAAAATGGAAAGAGTTTGGATTTAAGGGTGTGGGTTCAGCCCTTCTCCAATATATTGTAATGCACTTTACAACTTAAGTTCATAAGCTGATGCTATTTCTGACCCTAAACTTTTCTATTTTTTTTGTTTACACTCTATAATATTTAAATAAATTGCTACAAATAATGAGATAAAAAGTCTTAGTACCTCTGCTGCCCTGAGTCAGCAGGTACCATACCTAGTATATATAAAATTAGAAATGTTCTAATCTACCTCAGGTGGTAGATCCAATATGTAATGGTGTCTTCATAAAAATAAATGAACTTGGCAAAATAAAAAGTCAAGCAGTGTGTGAGGTTCTTTCACTCACCTTAAACTCATGCTTGTGATTATGGAAAATATTAATTGCTCGGTTACTGTTATGGAAAAATTTCATCACTTATAGAGTATAATAATCATATGAAGAAAAAGCTCTGAATTGAACTAACTTGACAGTGTGTTCAAGAACACTCTTGTCCTGCCAACTATGTGCTTAGCCATCATCAGTATATTCTCTGACTGGATATGCAAAAAACAGTATTTTTTACTCTTAGGGCAAAATTCTGCATTGCTGAAGTCAATGAAAATACGATAAGGCCCCAAGAGCTTGATCACTCATAACAGTTGCGGGGACTCATGGTCATCTCCAAGCACCTGATCTATGAAGTCAATGGAAAGATTCCTATTTGACTTCAACGGTCATTGGATCAGGCTCTAAATCCTTAAACAGTGAAAGTTTTGTAAAGAAGTGACAACAGTTCTTTTCAAATTTTTCAGTGTTTATGGATTTATAGCCTGACCCAGAGACCACTGACAGAAACAGTGCAGCTAAACCCAGGAAACCTTCTGAAAATGTAGCCCAAGGGGTGTGCAATTTTAGGCCCATATGTAAGGGTTGACAGGCTTTAGTGTGAATTAAGCTTACAGTTATAAAACAAAACAAAGTCTCATTTGAGGGGTACAGCCCATATTTTCTTCCCTTCCTAAAATATTCACAATTGTGCGCACACACAGACAAAACAGGGGGAGGGAGGTATCAAAGTCTGATGTCCCACTGTGATGCATCTTCAGAAAAACCTGTGGAAATTTGAACTTGAAAATAATTGAGATCATTTTCATTCAAGATCTTCCTATTTTTCAAGGGAAGCATTGAAATTCTAAATTTTAAACATTATAGTCTGATAAAGATAAATTTTTGTAGTGAAGAATTAAATGTAAGGTTGTTTTTTATTTGACGTGAACCCCATTTTGCACAAATTTGTAATAAAGTGTAACATTGCTGTTCTAAAATTATCAAGGCATTTTCCCCAAAATGTTTGTCACAGCTGTAGTGCCAATTCTGAAGAAGTATTTAAATCAGAAGGGACACTCATTGTTAATATAAGGTACCACAGTTGGCCAAATTATTCTTTACGTTCATTCTCATCTAAATAATTTAGCTTTTTTTCTGTTCACATTTATGAACAAGTCGTGACGTTGACAAATTTGTTGGTAATTTTATTTTAGTCATTTATTTTCAAATGGTCCTTGGGCCCCAATTCTGTAATTGAATCCACACAGGTGGATGCTCTAAAGTCAGTGCAGGGGTCTGCATTGCATAGATCTGATTGTAAAATTTGAGTCTTATTTTGGTTAATAGATACCAATAATAACGCTTCTCTACACTTGACTATTTACTCAGATTTGCTAATAAAGTTGTGCAAAATTATTAACCTTTTTTTTTTACATTTCCAGATGGTTTTGCATCAGCAACATCCTGCATTACATGAAATTTTGCAAAATTAAAACCATATGCACAGTATTCATTCATGGGAGCTCTGGGTGCCCACCATCTGCGTCAGGTCACAAGGGTGTAAAGTTGGGTGCCCATAATTAGAGAGCATTTCTGAAAACGTGGGCTTTAGATTTTGTGCATGTATCCAAGACTGAAGGCAGTTCCGAAACTTAAAAACCTACCATCCATAAAATATAGTACTAAATAATAAAATAAACCAACGAACAGTCCAAATAAGCCAGTGAGAGTACAGTCAAGTACACCCACTAATGACAACCCCCCTCCAAACTATTCCTCCACCCCTCAAACCTCACATCCCTGAAAGTCAGAGAGAAAAGATGTGCTTCTCAGCATGCCCTGAAGGTCAACAGATTTCAGGCTACTGTATTTTGAACTGCTGGGGAAGTAAATTCCAGAGTTGTCAGCCTTTCACAACAGAACATCTTGCAAGAAGCTCCTTTCCATTCGAAACATGAGTACTCCTGCTTAAGTGTTTCCACTAACTACAACTGTGGTAGTTTTGTACAATGAGAGAGTCTGTCCAGAAACTGGGTTCCAAACCATGTAGGGCTTTTATAGTGGAACCCCCAAACCTTAAATTCCACCTGGAAGCTGGTAGGCAGATAGTGCAGGTCATAGATACATTAATGTAAGATAGTTTTGATATAAATATCCACCTACTAAGTAGGCAGCTGCATTATACATCTAGCTAGGATTTTATACTACACCCATTATCACAGCGTCTGAGCACATTATGAATTTACCGAAAGATGCACATGAAGAGCTGCCTCTCTTTGGCTTCCTTTCTTTCTTGTCTTATTATGGGTAGGCTAGGTTGGACAAGTGAGTTTTGCATTTTGATCTGAAGGCAATGAAGTCTGGTCAACCTGATGTCTTCTGGAAGTGACTTCCAGATTAGGGAGCCAGTTGCTGAGAAAACTCTTGAGTTTATGATTCTTGAGACTATTTGTGCCACTGTTCCAAAAGAACACAGCTGTTGTGGGAGGTCATTGTGACAGTGTATCCCATAAGGCTTTATGTGGGTGGGTGGGTGCTTATAAATGTATGTATGACATAACTGGAATATGTTTTGTGCTGCCTGTGCCATGTAATATATCTCTGTAAAGGTTATGGTCTACTATATCTATTCATCCTATTTGTACATATATATCATTTTCTACTTGAGGTTAAGAATATGGGCTGTATGCTTGCTTGGTTTCTAAGTAAGCTTTGTGAGGCATTTAGTCAGCTTCTTTAGGAAGGAATTCGCCAGGTTAAGTACCTGATCAGGAAACACTTGGGGAACAATGCATCTTGGAATGCTCCAATCCACATAAGAAGTCTTCCTGGAGACATGCAAGATACCATGTGGACAATGGCTTCGGCCTGTAAAGACTGAGTCATGCAGGGACATGTGACTTGCCCAGGTGACTCCAGAACTCCATCTTGGAGCTGGACTTTGCATAGGAGGGAGGAGGGGGGTCTCCACCCACAAGAGAGAGTCTATTTAAACCCGTGGGAGACCCCTCCATTTGGTCTTCAGCTGGCTAAGGAAGGAGCCTCTCCACCGCCCTCCCCTCCCCCCCAGGATACTTGAAGGGAACGAGAACAAAGGACAGTAACTACAGGGAGTGTGAGTGATTGCTGGACCCAGGCTAAAAGGAGATTAGCCTGTAAAAGGGAGCATTCTGGAACTGGTGAGGAACTTATCTGTATTTAGTTCGATAAGACATAGATTTGCACATTTTATTTTATTTTACTTGGTGGCTTACTTTGTTCTGTCTGTTACTACTTGGAACCACTTAAATCCTACTGTCTGTATTTAATAAAATCACTTTTTATTTAGTAATTTACTCTGAGTATGTATTAATACCTGGGGGGGCAAACAGCTGTGCATATCTCTCTATCAGTGTTATAGAGGGCGAACAATTTATGAGTTTACCCTGCATAAGCTTTATGCAGGGTAAAATGGATTTATCTGGGTTTAGACCCCATTGGGAGTTGGGCATCTGAGAGCCAAAGACAAGCACACTTCTGTGAGCTGTTTTCAGGTAAACTTGCAGCTTTGGGACAAGTGATTCAGACCCTGGGTCTGTGTTGGAGCAGACGGGAGTGTCTGGCTCAGCAAGACAGGGTGCTGGAGTCCTGAGCTGGCAGGGAAAACAGGAGCAGGGGTGGTCTTGGTACATCAGGTGGCAGCTCCCAAGGGGGTTTCTGTGATCCAACCCGTCACAGTCATGATCATGCAGGGAAAGATGTTCCCTGAGAAAACTTAAGCTAGTCTCATGGAGGAGCTAGATGATGACTGAAAACTTGAATTTGACTCAGTACTTACCAGGAAACCAAGGAGAGTTGAACATGGGAGCAATGTGTCATTTGTAGCCTCTGCTATTGAGCAGACAGGCTGCTGTATTTTGAGCTACATTTAGTTTTTTAGGGATCGGTGATTCCATTCCTAAATACAGAGAATTACAGTAGTCAAGCCTGAAGATCACAAATATGTGGATTACTGGTTTTAGGTCCAAATACATGAATGGGGTGCAGTCTTTTTTCTTGACCTTTTTATGAGAAAAAGGAAATTTTGCAGTCATGGTTATTTGGGTATCCAGAAGCAGTGAGGAGATTAGGAAAACAGCTAGTTTGCAAATGATAAAAGGGCAGAGGTGAACAGTTCTTCAAAGCACTTTCTCTTCTCAACAGCTGTTGAATGCAGCCAGGACCTTGGTGCAAGCTGCATCTGATATGATGGTAATGTAGAGTTGGGTATGACTGGCACTTTAGTCCATGCTGCCTCACAACTTCCCCTGCAGGTTCGTGTAGAAGGAGAAAAGGATGGAAGAGCAGATAGAGCCCTATAGGACTCCACAAGTAAGAGCTCTAGAGGTAGAGGAGTCGATGGCCATTATGACTTTCTGGAACATCTGAAGCCCTTTTAGTGTGATCCCAGTAAACCCCCTGCTGAAATTCTAAAGAGGGATAGCAACATTCAATAGTTGGCGATACCAAATGCTGTGCCTAGCAATATAAGTATGAAAGTACAGTCCTGGACTGTGGCCAAGACGATTTCATCCTTCAACTCCACAAGCACTCACTTTGTTCCATGTTTCAGCCTAAAGCCTGTCTCGGAGGCATCCAGGGATACTGGCAGAATCTAGGGAGAGCTGGAGACTGACTGGTGATCTACTCAGTAAACTTGCTTGGGAATGGGCAGTGGTGGAGAGGTTAGTTGCATAAGTTAGTGGTTCCTTACATACTGGCTGGATTATGGCAAGCTTTAGGTTTGGTGGGAACTTTCCCTCCTCAAAGGATGTGTTTATAGTGTCATTTAGTAGAGGTCTTAGATGCTCATGGCTCTCTTTCACTAGAATGGGTGTAGATCATAGTACAGTGTTGGCTTGCTTTTCCTATAGTGCTTCTAAGATTTTCTGTCATGCAAATGGGCCAAATTCAGAAAGGAGGCATGTTATCAATCTGTTTTGAGTGTATGGTTACTAAGTCTCTGGTGGCATCTCAGAAGCAGATGTTCCCCTCTGAGGAGTAGATTAAAATAGGTTTCGCAGGAGCAGATATTGATTTGTGGAATTAACTGGAGACAAATTAACAAAAATACTTCAGCCAGGCATGATTTAGAAGCTTCTAAGGTGGAGGAAGAGAGTAATCTCTTGGCTTTCTTCTCTTTGATTTTGCATTAGTTTCAGCTTCCAAACAGTCTTATGGCTTAGTCCCATGTACAGTCCATTGCAGTTATCTATCCTCAAGATGAAACAAGCATGGGTAGGTGTAACAAGGTGTGCGTCCAAAAGAAATGGACACAATTTTCTCACAAATGCAGATAAAAAAGCACTCTAGGCCATGCCCACCTGTTCATTATGCATAAGTAATCCTATTTTGAACAAAACTCCAAATTGTAAAGCTGCTTAACAAATGGCGACACCTGACTGTCGACGTCCGGGGTGGGGCCTTGTCCCTCGCAGGGGCGGCTGGTAGCCAAGTCGCCTCACGGCACGAGGCTGGGAGACAGTTCAGTCTCGCAAGTCCAAGCCCTCGGTCGGGGCGGGGCAGCAAGCAACCAGTACTTTAGGGCTCAGGCCCTCAGGCAGGGCTGAGCAAACAAACAGTACTTCAGGGCTCAGGCCCTCAGGCAGGGGCTGAGCAAACAAACAGTACTTTAGGGCTCCTACACCGGAGCGTTGGCGTGAAGGTAAGGGTGGGGGGAGAGACTGCCACCCGGGGTGGGGTGGCAGGGGGGACACCGGCCCACCCACTCCACTGTGTCCCAGCCCGGGGCCCTAACAGCAGCAGTCCGTCTGCTGCTGGGTCAGTGGGGATCCTGACCGCAACACACTGACATGGGTTTGGGGTCGGCTATCCCCGGGCCACCTCCAATCTCCCCCTCCATGGGTATCTGCACATCCTCAGCCTCCTCCACCGTGTCCCAGACCATGGGCTCCTCAGGGCACCGAGTGCTGGGTAGGTTGGGCGGCTTCTCCGGACCCTCGGCGAGGGGAGGCTCAGGCCGCTCCTCGGGATACCAGGCTTGGGGCAGGCTCGGCCAGTCTTCCTCAGGATACCGGGCTCGGGGCAGGTTTGGCCAGTCCTCCTCAGGATACCGGGCTCGGGGCCGGCTCGGCCAGTC